>NW_020936361.1:0-908 GCF_003984885.1 Neopelma chrysocephalum
CTCCACTGGAGATGAGGATGGTGGGGCCAACCTTGGCTTTCTCCTTCATCCAGGGGAGATGAGGATCATGAAGCCAGTCTTGGCTTTGTCCTTCCTCCACTGGAGATGAGGATGGTGGGGCCAACCTTGGCTTTGTCCTTCCTCTGGTGGAGATGAGGATGGTGGGGCCAACCTTGGTTTTGACCTTCATCCCATGGAGATGAGGATGGTGGTTCCAACCTTGGCTTTGTCCATCATCCACTGGAGATGGTGTTGCAGAGAAATCCGAGCCATGACCTCCCGTGGGCTGCTGATGGGAATTAACCTTGCTGATGGAAAGTTCTGCTGAAGGAGAGCAGAACCATGTCTGGAACCAAGGCACACTTCCAGCTTGTGGTCACACCCCTCCTGCTGCTTCCCTCCCTCCTCCTGAGGGCAGATCTTCTCCAAGTGGTGGAGAACTAGGAGTTCTCAGGCCGTGCAGCCCATCCCCTGCCAAGGTGGGGAAGTTTCCCACAATCCCTTTTTTGTCTCCTCCAGCTGTAACCTCCAGAATTCCCTGCGACTCTGCCCTTGTCCAAACCAAAATGAGCACTGGAGACAGGAGGAAAATCAGGATATTGCCCACAAATCTTGGATCTCAGGCTCCTTCCTCGCTGTTCCACACCAGGAGGAGAGCCAGAGCTGCAGGAACCAGGATTTGTGTGGCTCCATCCCTTTGCCAAAGCTCAGCATCCTGGACTGTTTTCAGTCCAGTTGTCTTTGTTTCTCCATTTTCATGTCTGACCTTACAAACTCTTCTTCTTTTTTTCTCCATGTTCTTCCCCCTCCTCTTGTCCCTTCCCCCTTTTTTCTTTTTTTTTCTCCTCTTCGTGCCACCACCATTAAACAGCTCAGGGCTGTATTTAAAGAACTGAGAAGCTGCAAAG
>NW_020936362.1:0-774 GCF_003984885.1 Neopelma chrysocephalum
TGGAGATGAGGATGGTGGGGCCAACCTTGGCTTTCTCCTTCCTCCACTGGAGATGAGGATGGTGGGGTCAACCTTGGCTTTCTCCTTCACCCGGTGGAGATGGTGTTGCAGGGAAATCCGAGCCATGACCTCTCGTGGGCTGCTGATGGGAATTAACCTTGCTGATGGAAAGTTCTGCTGAAGGAGAGCAGAACCATGTCTGGAACCAAGGCACACTTCCAGCTTGTGGTCACACCCCTCCTGCTGCTTCCCTCCCTCCTCCTGAAGGCAGATCTTCTCCAAGTGGTGGAGAATTCGGAGTTCTCAGGCCGTGCAGCCTATCCCCTGCCAAGGTGGGGAAGTTTCCCACAATCCCTTTTTTGTCTCCTCCAGCTGTAACCTCCAGAATTCCCTGCGACTCTGCCCTTGTCCAAACCAAAATGAACACTGGAGACAGGAGGAAAATCAGGATATTGCCCTTCACTTTAGCCCACAAATCTTGGATCTCAGGCTCCTTCCTCGCTGTTCCACACCAGGAGGAGAGCCAGAGCTGCAGGAACCAGGATTTGTGTGGCTCCATCCCTTTGCCAAAGCTCAGCATCCTGGACTGTTTTCAGTCCAGTTGTCTTTGTTTCTCCATTTTCATGTCTGACCTTACAAACTCTTCTTCTTTTTTTCTCCATGTTCTTCCCCCTCCTCTTGTCCCTTCCCCCTTTTTTCTTTTTTTTTCTCCTCTTCGTGCCACCAGCATTAAACAGCTCAGGGCTGTATTTAAAGAACTGAGAAGCTGCAAAG
>NW_020936363.1:0-410 GCF_003984885.1 Neopelma chrysocephalum
CCAACCTTGGCTTTGACCTTCATCCCATGGAGATGAGGATGGTGGGACCAACCTTGGCTTTGTCCTTCCTCCACTGGAAATGAGGACCTTGGCTTTGTCCTTCATCCAGTGGAGATGAGGATGGTCCGACCAACCTTGGCTTTCTCCTTCTTCCAGGGGAGATGAGGATCATGGAGTTAACCTTGGCTTTGACCTTCATCCCATGGAGATGAGGATGGTGGAGCCAACCTTGGCTTTCTCCTTCCTCCAGTGGAGATGAGGATGGTGGGACCAACCTTGGCTTTGTCCTTCCTCCACTGGAGATGAGGATGGTGGGGCCAACCTTAGCTTTGTCCTCCATCCAGTGGAGATGAGGATGGTGGGGCCAACCTTGGCTTTCTCCTTCCTCCAGTGGAGATGAGGATGGTGGG
>NW_020936364.1:0-335 GCF_003984885.1 Neopelma chrysocephalum
CATGGAGCCAACCTTGGCTTTGACCTTCATCCCATGGAGATGAGGATCATGGAGCCAACCTCGGCTTTGACCTCCATCCACTGGAGATGAGGATGGTGGGACCAACCTTGGCTTTGACCTTCATCCCATGGAGATGAGGATGGTGGAGCCAACCTTGGCTTTGACCTTCATCCCATGGAGATGAGGATGGTGGGGCCAACCTTGGCTTTCTCCTTCCTCCAGTGGAGATGAGGATGGTGGGGCCAACCTTGGCTTTCTCCTTCCTCCAGGGGAGATGAGGATGGTGGAGCCAACCTTGGCTTTCTCCTTCCTCCACTGGAGATGAGGATGGTGGG
>NW_020936365.1:0-1020 GCF_003984885.1 Neopelma chrysocephalum
GTGTCTCCCAGTGGGAAAACCCCCTCTCCATTCCCAAAATATTCCTGTCTCCATTTCTTTGGTGTCCCTCCTCTCATTCCCAAAATATCCCTGTTCTCATTCCCTTGATGTCCTCCCATCATTCCCAAAATATCCCTTTTCCCATCCCTTTGGTGTCCCCTCTCCCCATTCCCAAATTATCCCTGTTCCCATCCCATCAGTGTCCTCCCTCTTATTCCCAAAATATCCCTGTTCCCATCCCATTGGTGTCTCCCAGTGGGAAACCCCCCCTCATTCCCAAAATATCCCCGTTCCCATCCCTTTGCTGTCCGCCCTCTCATTCCCAAATTATCCCTGTTCCCATCCCATTGTTGTGTCCCAAAAGGAGAATTCCCTCTCACTCCCAAAATATTCCTGTTCCCATCCCCTTCGTGTCTCCCAGTGGGAAAACACTCTCCCCATTCCCAAAATATCCCTGGGATGTTCCCTGGGATGCCCCCAAAAATCCCAAGGAATAAACCCTGGGACAAGATCCCGGAGTTTTGGGATGGTCCCTGGGATGTTCCCTGGGATCCCCATCAAATATCCCAAGGAACAAACCCTGGGACAAGATCCTGGAGCTTTGGGATGTTCCCTGGGATGTGTCCTGGGATGATCCCTGGGATGTTCCCTGGGATGCCCCAAAATATCCCAAGGAAGAAATTCTGGGAAAAGATCCTGCAGTTTTGGGATGTTCCCTGGGATGTTGCCTGGGATCCCCAAAATATCCCAGGGAACAACAAATCCTGGGACAAGATCCTGGAGCTTTGGGATGTTCCCTGGGATGTTCCCTGGGATGTGTCCTGGAATGCCTTGAAATATCCCAAGGAACAAATTCTGGGATAAGATCCTGGAGCCTTGGGATATTCCCTGGGATGTTCCCTGGGATGTTCCCTGGGATCCTCTGCAATATTCCAAGGAACAAATCCTGGAGCTTTGGGATGTTCCCTGGGATGTTCCCTGGGATGTTTCCTGAGATCCCCCTGGAATATTCCAAGGAAC
>NW_020936366.1:0-948 GCF_003984885.1 Neopelma chrysocephalum
TGGTGTTCGCTCTCCCCATTCCCAAAATATCCCTGTTCTCATTCCCTTGGTGTCCTCCCATCATTCCCAAAATATCCCTTTTCCCATCCCTTTGGTGTCCCCTCTCCCCATTCCCAAATTATCCCTGTTCCCATCCCATCAGTGTCCTCCCTCTTATTCCCAAAATATCCCTGTTCCCATCCCATCGGTGTCTCCCAGTGGGAAACCCCCCCTCATTCCCAAAATATCCCTGTTCCCATCCCTTTGCTGTCCGCCCTCTCATTCCCAAATTATCCCTGTTCCCATCCCATTGTTGTGTCCCAAAAGGAGAATTCCCTCTCACTCCCAAAATATTCCTGTTCCCATCCCCTTAGTGTCTCCCAGTGGGAAAACACTCTCCCCATTCCCAAAATATCCCTGGGATGTTCCCTGGGATGCCCCCAAAAATCCCAAGGAATAAACCCTGGGACAAGATCCCGGAGTTTTGGGATGTTCCCTGGGATGTGTCCTGGGATGATCCCTGGGATGTTCCCTGGGATGCCCCAAAATATCCCAAGGAAGAAATTCTGGGAAAAGATCCTGCAGTTTTGGGATGTTCCCTGGGATGTTGCCTGGGATCCCCCAAAATATTCCAAGGAATAAACTCTGGGACAAGATCCTGGAGCCTTGGGATGTTCCCTGGGATGATCCCTGGGATCCCCTGAAATATCCCAAGGAACAAATCCTGGGATAAGATCCTGGAGCCTTGGGATGTTCCCTGGGATGATCCCTGGGATCCCCCAAAATATCCCAAGGAACAAATCCTGGGATAAGATCCTGGAGCCTTGGGATATTCCCTGGGATGTTCCCTGGGATGTCCCCTGGGATCCTCTGCAATATTCCAAGGAACAAATCCTGGAGCTTTGGAATGGACCCTGGGATGGTTCCCTGGGATGTTTCCTGAGATCCCCCTGGAATATTCCAAGGAAC
>NW_020936367.1:0-1565 GCF_003984885.1 Neopelma chrysocephalum
CCATGGGCAGCAAGAGCTTTCTGGTGTTGCCCCTTTGGTGTGGGAGGTATCTTGGTCCCTATGCAATTTTGGGAGTCGGGTTGGCAGTTTAGAGGGAGGTCTGAAAAAATGAAACAATAGCCCTTATATCCAGCAAAGGAAGTGTCCCAGTTAGAACAGCTGGGACCAGTTCATCACTGGATGGGTGTGACCCAAACCTGTGTATTCTAGAGCCTTCCATGCCATTGCCCAGAAAATGTTATCAATAGACCATTCACATCCTCTGCCCAGAGCAGCCCTGACCCCTCAGGCTGTAAACTGGGTGTTCAGAGGCCTGAGAGACAGGAGGGTGCTCCTGTCCTCACACCCAGGGTGGAACTCCCAGCCCTGAGGGAGGGACTGGCCATTCCTGCCTGAACTGGAGGATATAAATAATCTTGGAGTCTTGGGACTTTTTTATCCACTTGTGGGATCCAGAGGAAGGCTGCAGAGCACCACTCTCAACCAGACAGAGACCACCACTCTCACCAACAGGTTTTCCCCCTCTCCTTTTCCTTTGGACTCAGGGGGGCCCAAGGAACCCCACTCTGTTCATGCCCCAGGGTGCTGGGTTAGACATTTGGGTTTTGTGGGTTAAAGCCAACTGTTTGTCTGTATAATCGTATTTGTTGTGTGCAATTTTGGGAGTGGGGCTGGCGGTTTGAGCGCAGGGCTGAAAAAAGTCAAACAACAGCCCTTCACCCCAGGAAAGAAAGCCTGGAAGCTTTGGGTTTGTGGTGCAGTTGGTGGCACAGCCTGGGCACTCCATGGGCAGTGAGAGCTTTCTGTCTTGGCACTTTTTGTCTGGGAGGAATTTTTGTCCGTATGTAATTTTGGGGGCCACAGCAGGAAACAGTCTGCATATGCCAAAGTGCCATATCCTGAACACTTCCAGAGACTTCACCATCTCCCCAGGCTACTTGTTCCAGTGGATGAACACTCTCTCAGTGGAAAAAGGTTTTTTTAATATCTAATCTGAGCCTCGCCTGATGAAACTTAAGGCCATTTCCTCTCTTCCTGTCACTAAAGCTTTGCAGATGAGAACAACCCCCACCCCACTAAAGCCTCCTTTCAGGTCATTGTAGAGAGCAATGAGGTCCCCCCTGAGCCTCCCCTTCTCCAGACTCAACAAGCACAGTTCCCTCAGCCGTCCCTCAGCAGACATGTTTTCCAGAGCCTTCCCCAGCTCCGTTCCCTTCTCTGGACACGCTCCAGCCCCTCAAGGGCCTTTTTGCTCTGAGGGGCCAGAACTGGACACAGCACTCGAGGTGGGGCCTCAGCAGTGCCCAGCACAGAGGGGCAATCAGTTCTCTGCTCCTGCTGGCCACACTCTTCTCCACAAAGGCCAGGATGCCCTTGGCCTTCTTGCCTCCCTGGGCACACTCTGGCTCATATCCAGTCCCTGTCAAGCAGCACCCCCAAGTCCCTTCCTGCTGAGCAGCTCTCCAGCCCCTCTGCCCCCAGCCTGGAGCATTCCAGGGGGTTGTTGGGACCCAAGGGCAGGCCCTGACACTTGGCCTTATTGATCCAGCCTGTCCAGATCCCTC
>NW_020936368.1:0-664 GCF_003984885.1 Neopelma chrysocephalum
TGTCCTGGTTAGAACGGCTGGGACCAATTCATCCCTGGATGGGTGTAACCCAAAACTGTGTATTCTATAGCCTCCATGCCATTTCCCAAAAACTGCTGTCAGTAGAGGCCTGCAAGGTGGGAAGATGTTCCTGTACCCTTTTATGGAATTCCCCGCTCTGATATCCTTATATGGAATTCCCCGCTCTGATAAGAGGGACTGAGCATCCACATGCCCTTTTATGGAATTCCCTACTCTGAGGGAGGGACTGAGCACTCCCGCCTGAACTGGAGAGTATATAACTGGGAGTTTCAGAGCCTTGGGGCTCTCTCTCGTGGGACCTAGAGGAAGACAGCAGACCACCGCTGCTCCCAACCAGGCTGAGACCACCACCCTCGACTGGACTGCAATCACCACTTCTGACCAGACTGCAGCAGCTCTCCCACCAGCAGGTTTTATCCCCTCTCCCTTTGCTTTGGACTCGGGGGGTGGGCCAAGGTACACCACTTTTGTTCATACCCCAGGGTGCTGGGTTTGTACATTTGGGTTTTGTGGGTTAAAACCAATTGTCTGTCTGTATACTTGTACTTATTGCATTATTTTAATAAATTGTTATTCTGACTTATAAATCTCTCTTTTGAATTGAGTTCATTTTGCCTTGCTGGTTAACTTTTAAACCAGCACA
>NW_020936369.1:0-5457 GCF_003984885.1 Neopelma chrysocephalum
TGAATTGAGTTCATTTTGCCTTGCTGGTTAACTTTTAAACCAGCACATTTTTGGCGCCCGAACAGGGACAGAGAGAGAGAAGTCAGAATCACAATTTCATTTTAAGCATCTGTGTATTTGGATACAGAAACTCCCCGATCAACGTTGTTTGGTGCATTCACGTGGGTGTTGTATCTGGGCATGTTCATATTTCCGCAGATGGGGAACTATTTGCCTATTTTAATGCTCTCTTTAAGACCAGGGAGAGGGATCCAAATTGCTTTATTGGTATACTATGTTTATGCCATCGTAACATCAGAAGCAATGAGTTTCATTGTAAATGTGTATTCAGTCCTGTTTGCCTGTCCTGGTCTGGGTTGCTACCTCTGGGGCCTCATTAAAAATCGCACCCAGTCCTTTGGGGGAACAGTGGGGAATGATTGTTTCCAGCCTCTCACCTCCTTCTTCCCCTTCAGACCTGCTACAACAGCTTTTGAAAATATTGATTTTCCTTTTGATGCTAAGGATGGCATAATGTTATTGTTAGTGTTGCTCTGTCTGCTGCTCTGTCTGCTCTGTACTGTTTACACCATGCTTAGGGTCAGAACAGGGCCTTCTAGGGAGGCTGTTTGGACGCCTGTCCTGGGAATGGATAACGCTGAGTGGCACGGGAAGTGGGAGGACATCGGCCAGTATTTGGAGAAGTTTTCTCCTCCCATGATCTGGAAATTCACCCCTGAACAACTGCAGGATCCTGTCAGCATGATAAAACTGGTAAAGGAAAAATGCTCTGGCAGCTCCAGAGATGGTCAGCTCACAGCAACCTGCTGGGCCCTGGCCACTGCTTACCGGGCACTGCTTGACATGGTACAGCACTGCCAGGGGGAGGAGAGAAGGAGCAAATCAACTGGCACCACGTCCACACAAACTACAGCTGAGTCGGAGGGAGTAAGAAATAAATCAACTGGCACCATGCCCACACAAACCATCGAGGAGCCAGAAGGACAACAGAAACCAATAGCAGTCGCCCCTGTCCAGAAAAGGAAATCGAAGACCAAATCAGTTCGCATAGCAAATGATGACGAAGAGGCAGGACCTTCACATCCACCGGAGGAGACAGAACCAGAAATAATCACTCGGTCCCTATCCCTGGGTGAGCTACGTGAGCTCCGGAGAGAGTTCACACGGCAGGCGAACGAGTCCATCCTGACCTGGCTGCTCCGAATCTGGGATGGCGCCGCTAACGACACAATTCTAGATGGAAGTGAAGCAAGACAACTGGGATCCCTGTCTCGAGATGTCGTCATTGATCAGGGGATTGGAAGGAGGCAGGAAACTCTCAGCCTCTGGCGGCGACTGTTGTCCAGTGTAAGGGAGAGATACCTTTGCAAGGAGGACCTCCACGTACAGCAAGGACAGTGGAACACGATGGAACAAGGTATCCGGTGCTTGAGAGAATTGGCTGTACTGGAGATAATCTTTTCAGAGGATGAAAGATTTCCTAAAAGTCCAGATGGTGTACAGTGCACATCCCAGATGTGGTTGAAGTTTGCACGACTCGGGCCAGAAATGTATTCCCGCTACCTAGCAACGCTGCAATGGAGGGAGGGAGAGGACAAGGTTGGTGCATTGGTCAGCAAACTCAGGATTTATGAAGACACTGTCACCGCCCCATTACGAGCCCATGTCTCATCGGTGGAAACCAAACTGGCTGAACATGTCCGAAGCCTGGAAGAGAAGATTGAAGAAGGACACCAGAGGCTAAGAGAAGAAATTAAGGAAGGGATCTTCCATACCTCGCCAGGACAAACAAGGGTCTCTGCTATCAGGAGCCAGCGTCCCCCAGCTAAGGAGAGAGGGTACACTCCACGTGGCAATCTATGGTTTTACCTCCAAGAGCACGGAGAAGATATGAGGAAGTGGGATGGGAAACCCACCTCTTCCTTAGCAGCCCGGGTACGTGAATTGAAAAGAGGGACAAGTACCACAAGGAACTCTTCGAGGATGAATGCTGCTCCAGTCTCTCGTAGGCAAGACTGCAGACGGCCCAGGAATGATGATATGTCTGATCCTCTTGAAGGGACCTCCAGGTCATACTTACAAGATGAGCGCAACGAGTACCATGACCAGGACTAGGGGTGCCCTGCCTCTAGCCAGGTAGAGGAGAGGGACAATCGAGTCTATTGGACAGTGTGGATTCGGTGGCCTGGCACATCAGAGCCACAAAGATATAAGGCTTTAGTTGACACCGGCGCACAATGTACTTTGATGCCATCAAGATACATAGGGGCAGAATCCATCTCTATTTCTGGGGTGACAGGGGGATCCCAACAGCTGACTGTACTGGAAGCTGAAGTAAGCCTGACTGGGAAGGAATGGCACAGACACCCCATCGTGACTGGCCCAGAGGCCCCGTGTATCCTTGGCATAGATTACCTGAGGAGTGGGTATTTCAAAGACCCAAAAGGACTTCGTTGGGCGTTTGGCATAGCTACTGTGGAGGCAGAGGAAATTAGACAGTTGAACACCTTGCCTGGTCTCTCAGAGGACCCCTCTGCTGTGGGACTGCTGAAGGTTGAAGAACAGTTGGTACCGATAGCCACAGCAACCGTGCACCGTCGGCAATACCGCACCGACCGAGACTCTGTGACTCCCATACATAAGATGATCCGTGAACTGGAGACCCAGGGGGTGGTCAGCAAGACTCGCTCACCCTTTAATAGCCCTATATGGCCAGTGCGTAAGTCCAGCGGAGAGTGGAGGCTGACGGTGGATTACCGTGGACTCAATGAAGTCACACCACCCCTGAGTGCTGCTGTGCCGGACATGCTGGAGCTCCAGTACGAGCTGGAGTCCAAGGCAGCCAAGTGGTATGCCACCATTGACATTGCCAACGCCTTCTTCTCCATTCCTTTGGCAGCGGAGTGCAGGCCACAATTTGCTTTCACTTGGAGAGGTGTGCAGTACACCTGGAATCGACTGCCTCAGGGGTGGAAACACAGTCCCAGCATTTGCCATGGACTGATCCAGACTGCACTGGAAAAGGGCGAGGCTCCAGAACATCTACAGTACATTGATGACATCATTGTATGGGGGAACACAGCGGGGGAAGTCTTCGAGAAAGGAGAGAAGATAATCCAGATCCTCCTAAGAGCTGGTTTTGCCATTAAACGAAGTAAGGTCAAGGGACCTGCTCAGGAAATTCAGTTCTTAGGAGTGAAGTGGCAAGATGGACGTCGCCTAATTCCAACGGAGGTAATTAACAAAATAGCAGCCATGTCCCCACCAACCAGCAAGAAGGAAACACAGGCTTTCCTAGGCGCTGTGGGCTTTTGGAGGATGCATATCCCCGAGTACAGTCAAATTGTAAGCCCTCTCTACCTTGTGACACAGAAGAAAAATGATTTCCAGTGGGGCCCTGAACAACAACAGGCCTTTGAACAAATCAAACAGGAGATTGCCCATGCGGTAGCCCTTGGGCCAGTAAGGACAGGAGAGGACGTGAAGAACGTGCTCTACACTGCAGCCGGGAAGAATGGCCCTTCTTGGAGCCTCTGGCAGAAAGCGCCTGGGGAGACCCGAGGACGACCGCTGGGATTCTGGAGTCAGGGATACAAAGGATCTGAAGCCAGCTATACACCAACTGAGAAAGAGATCCTGGCTGCTTATGAAGGACTTCGAGCTGCCTCAGAAGTGATCGGCACCGAAGCGCAGCTCCTCCTGGCACCCCGACTACCAGTGCTGGGCTGGATGTTCAAGGGGAGAGTTCCTGCTACACATCACGCCACCGATGCCACATGGAGTAAGTGGATCGCTCTGATCACACAACGAACCCGGATAGGGAATCCTAATCACCCTGGGATTCTGGAAATTATCACCAATTGGCCCGAAGGTGAGAGTTTCGGACTATCCTCTGAAGAAGAAGAGGAGCAGGTGACACGGGCTGAGGAGGCCCCACCATATGACAAGCTACCAGCAGATGAAAGGCGATATGCGCTCTTCACGGATGGCTCCTGCCGCATTGTAGGGACAAACCGAAAATGGAAGGCAGCCGTGTGGAGTCCCACACGGCGAGTTGCAGAAGCAACCGAAGGACAAGGTGGGTCAAGTCAGTTCGCAGAGCTTAAAGCCATTCAGATGGCTTTGGATATAGCTGAACGAGAGAAGTGGCCAAGACTCTATATCTACACTGACTCATGGATGGTGGCCAATGCTCTGTGGGGATGGCTAGAGCGATGGAAAAAGGCCAACTGGCAGCGCCAAGGGAAACCCATCTGGGCGGCGGAGATGTGGCAGGACATCGCTGGCCGGGTAGGGAAGCTGAGTGTGAAGGTTGGTCACGTAGACACTCACGTACGCAAGAAACTGGCTAATGAGGAGCATCGCAACAACGAGCAGGCGGACCGAGCTGCCAGGATTAAAGTCTCTCAGGTGGATCTGGATTGGCAACACAAAGGAGAATTATTTCTGGCTCGATGGGCCCATGACGCCTCCGGTCACCAGGGGAGAGATGCAACATACAGATGGGCTCAGGACCGAGGGGTGGACTTAACCAAGGACATTGTCTCACAGGTCATCCATGACTGTGAGACATGTGCTGCCATCAAGCAGGCCAAGCGGGTGAAGCCTCTATGGTATGGTGGACGGTGGTCAAAGTACAGGTATGGGGAAGCCTGGCAAGTTGACTACATCACGCTCCCCAAAACCCGCCAGGGCAAGCGCTACGTACTTACCATGGTAGAAGGAAGTACTGGATGGCTGGAGACATACCCCGTGCCTCATGCCACTGCCCGGAATACCATCCTGGGCCTTGAAAAACAAGTCCTGTGGCGACACGGCACCCCAGAGAGAATTGAGTCTGATAATGGGACCCATTTCAAGAATGGCCTCGTAGACACCTGAGCCAGAGAGCACGGCATTGAGTGGGTGTATCATATCCCCTACCATGCACCAGCTGCTGGAAAAGTTGAACGGTGCAACGGACTGCTGAAAACCACCCTGAAGGCACTGTGTGGGGAGACTCTCAAACACTGGGAGCTGCATTTAGCAAAGGCCACCTGGTTGGTCAACACGCGAGGCTCCATTAATCGAGCTGGCCCTGCCCAATCAGAACCTTTGCATACTGTAGATGGAGATAAAGTCCCCGTGGTGCATATGAGAGGTATGTTAGGGAAGACTGTTTGGATTAGTCCCACCTCAAGCAAAGGCAAACCCATCCGAGGGATTGTTTTTGCTCAAGGACCTGGTTTCACCTGGTGGGTAATGCAAAAAGATGGGGAGACACGTTGTGTACCACAAGGGGACCTAATTTTGAGTGAGAATGGTCCGTAATGTTTCATTGTACATATGTGTATATAGTTTTAAAGAGACATAGTTTTTAAGGGGGTTAATTTGGGCATGACATGGATGGCATAGAATAAGGGGTGGATAATGTCCTGGTTAGAACGGCTGGGACCAATTCATCCCTGGATGGGTGTA
>NW_020936370.1:0-5679 GCF_003984885.1 Neopelma chrysocephalum
TGCATCACCAGGCGCTATGGTGGCAGGAGGGGCCTCCCCTGCTAAAGCTGCTGGTCTTGGGAGGTTTGCCCAAGATCTCCAGACATTGAGAACAAAGGGAGAATCTTCAGGTCATTTTTTTCAGAGGAACTTATCATCTTCAGCTCCTCCTAAGAACGCTGGCAGGAAGGGGCCAGCCTGGGCACTTTGAAAACATGGCCCATGTCTTTCCTTTGATAATTCTACATACCTCCTTTTCTCATTTTTCATTCTTTTCTTCTGCTCCCCTGGGCTGCAAGGCTCCTTCAAGCCAGCCTGCACTCTACAGGAAAGGCAAATGGATGCCCTGCATGGACTTCGCCACGGCCAAGAGGTGAAGTCTCTTACTTGTCCCTCCAGATCACTGCACTGAGGTCCTGTGCTTGTGGTGACCTTGATTTCATCTTTAAACTCAATAAAGATTTTTACATCTCAGCCTGAGTCTCCAGCTGGTCCTTCCCTCTGTGTTTGGCCTTGGGGTAATGGTGTTGATCCTGTCAAGATGACAATGTAGGGAGATCCTTCACCTAGAAAATGTGAGACTGGGACATGCTGCAGAGGGTCCTCTTTGGGGCACTATCTTAGGGCAGTATGTAAAATATTCTCAGCTACCCCAGATCAAGTGGCAACCAGCCCTTGCCTTGCAGTGTGTCTGCCCAGACATCTCCCCACAGGTCCTACAAGAACCTCTGCTGTCCTCAAGTGACAGCTAGAATTCCATGGAAGCTCATGGAGACAAACCACCTTATAGGATCACAGGAATGGGGCACCTCTTGCTCTGGTCAGTGCTGTGGCAGGGGAGACAGAAGATGTTCCCAAAGGAAAGCAGGAGTGTGGATGGGTGGAATTGCCTCAGGGATGGCCCACGGCCTCATCTCCTCCTTCTCCTCCCCTCCATTGCCCAGTCTTGGGCCATGGCCAGCACACATGGGCATGGGCAGCCAGGGTCAGTTCCCCTATCCAGCCCTACCACTGCTGAGGCCCATGGCAGAAGCCAGGTTTTGGCAGGCAGGCAGAGTTCTTTCACAAGTCAGTATTGGGATTAACCACTCTGGGTCTCATGCTGGGGTCCCCGGGAATCCCATGGGCCAGGGCAGTCCAAGGACAGTAATTGGTGCCCACAGGCCCATCACTGACCAGTGGAGCTTTGTCACTCCCAAGCTCAGGTGGAGCAGCTATGTTCAAGCTCAGCACCTGCAAGGCCCTGCTGCGTGAGAACCAGCTCTGCTCCAGAAAAGCTCTGTGCAAGGTCATTCTAGACCCCCTGAGCTGTGGAGGTGACAATGGGACACACTCAGCCGCATCTGTGTGCTCTCTGTGGCAGACAAGTTTTGTCCATGGCAGTCCCTCTTGCTTAGACTGATGCTCTTGGGCACTTTAATCAAAAGCACTTTAGAGGCCTCAGTCAGGAAGAGCCTGATAAACACAATCCATCCGTCCATCCTTCCATCCATAAGGGAGACTGTGTAAAATGCCCTTTCCCCATCTGGGAACTTGAAATGCAAGCAGATGTTCTGTTCTTCCAGAGGGTCAGGTTGTGAACTCCTTTGACAACATTGTCTCCTCTTGCCTGTTTGACCAGGGGTGAAGTAGGATGACAGAGGTATCAAGGCACTGAACACATCTCTCTTGGCAATAAGGTTGATGGAGGCTGTGTAAGCCAAGTTCTGCAGGCCTCAGTGCCACAAAATATCTGTACCCTGTGCATACCTGTTGGAAATCCCTGCTTTTTAGCCATCCCTTCACAATTTATAGATGGTGGGTAACAGGGCTGATGACAGCACAGCACAGAGTATCCCTACAGAAAGTTGGGTCTATCAGTGCCCCACATTCCTCTTCCTTTCTGTGACATGCTCCTGGCATTCATCTTCTCTGAGTTTCTGTGAAGGACATCTGGCTTCACTATTAATACAGATACTTAGGGATTTTTTCTGTGTACTACTCTGAAATTTCTTTTTCAACCTTCATTCTCATCTTAAGGGATCAATTAAAAGGCTGGCACATCTCAGACATCTACAATTCCCTGGATGCAGGGAAGGAGCTGATGAAGGTAAAGCTAAATTTTGCATGAAGGGACCAACAGGGAAACTTCCCTGCACATTCTTCCTGCCGGAGATTTGGGGCAGAGCCACTGAACCGCTCCACCTCTTTGGCCAATGGACATCTTCCTGTGATGTCCACGCCTCACCTCCCCCACAAGAGCTGCACTGCTGTCACTGGGTGAATTGGCAATATAAGGGCAATCCAGTTCCTTGCTCTACCTGGCAGTCCTGGAGTCCCCCATTCTCTCTCTGCTCCACAGTGCCCCAGGGCACTGGCACCACCCCTGCCCCAGGGATGCAATGGCACATGCAGGGACCAGCCCAACCACAGAGCAAATGTTGGGGCATTCCCACCAACACCTGTCTACCCAGTAGCCCCAGCACCTCCCTGGCTTTCCCTGGGCAACACGCAGTGGCTCTGTCCTTTCACTCCAGTGCACAGTGATATCACGTACAGTGACTCTTAAATTCTGTATCTGTTTGGGCCAAGATCTCAGCCTGACACAGCACCAGGTCAATGAATCTCACAAATACATTTGACATTGGCTTTGGCATGAAGGAAGGCTGTCCCCCACACCTGAAAACACCAACAATTCACTGGAAGCAGATTTATTTGGACATGGCCTGCACAAGGAGGGTAGGATTCCCTATCCTTTCTCCAGATCCATAAAGCCAACCCCATCCTTTCAAACTCTCTAGCAGATGTGCCCTGGCCTGGTGAGGCAGGCAGAGGAGGACTGCCCACCATGCTGAGGCAGTCCCAGTGCTGGTACACTGAACTAAACTAAGGATCTTAATTGGTGGGAAATGGTCCTTGTTGGGGCTTGGTATCAGCAGCAGTGGAGTGTGAGCTTCATAAAAACAGAAGGAGGGTTCAGGAAACAGAGTTTGCATCACAGTGCCTCTTGGAGAGATTCCTAGGAGGCTGATGCCATTATATTCCAACTGCACTTGAGCTCCTGCTGATGCTGGGAAAATGCTGCTTTGCAGAGCTCATGAACTGAGCCATGGAGAGCGCCCCTGCCATGAGCAACACAGTCTGTTTGTGAGGAGAGACACAAAAGGACACAAGCTCTTGTAGACCTGTCAAATATTTGGTACATTCATACAAGTCTGACTGCACACAATTCACCCAAGACATGAACACATGTAGGAACACAGCCTACTGTGAACTCTGCTGAGGACACCTGGGGACAACCAAGGCAGGGTTGGAGCATTGCGGGGAAGGACAAGGCTCCAGGCAAGCCCATGTAATTGTTTATGTACTCACCAGAGAGTGGACAAGTCAAAACAAGCCTGAAATTTTTCCTGAGGGCAGTGTTAGGCAGGGCAGGGTCAAAACCAGCAGTCCAATGCACACATGTGGAGGTACAACAGGATCACCCATCAGGGTGAGCTGAGGAGGGAGGGATAGAGAAGGACATGGACCATCTTCATGCACAGAAGTCCTTGGGCATCCAGTTGCAGACTGGATTTTCAAAGAGGGGAAACAAAAGACATGGGGAACTACAGATTGGTGACCCCCACCTCTGTGCCTGGGAAGATCATGGAGCAGATCCTCATGGAAGCAATTTTAAATCACATGCAAGACAAGGAGGTGATCCACAACAGCCAGCAAAGCTTCTCTGAGGGCAACTTGCGTCTGAGCAACCACGTGGCTTTCTGTGATGGAGGGACTGAAACAGTCAACAAAGGAAGACTGACCAATGTCCTCTGCCCGAACTTCTGTCTGGCCTTTGACATGGTCCCACACAACATCCTTATCTCCAAATTGGAGAGACATGGATTTGAAGGGTGTACTATTGTGAGTATAGAAATGGCTGGATGGACATAGACAGGGAGCTTTGGTCAATGGCTCTATGATCAGGTGGAGGCCAATCATGAGAGATGTCTCTCAGGGCTCTGTCTTGAGACCAGTGCTTTTTAATATTTTTCTTCAGTGATAGACATGAGATTGAGTGCCCCCTCAGCACATTGCAGTTGACACGAAGTTGAGCAGTACAGATGACACTACAGAAGGATAGGGCTATCCAGGGGGACCTGGACAAACTTGAGAAGTGGGCACATGAAAACCTCATGAAAATTAAGAAATTCAAGTGCAAGGTGTAGCACTTATATCAGGACGATCCCAGACATGAGTACAGACTGGGACATGAGTCACATTCACATTAAGAGCAGCCCTGTGGTGTTCTGGTGGATGAAAAGATGTACACGAGCCAACAGTTTGCATTTGCAGCCCAGAAAGCCAACTGCATCCTCTGCTGCATCAGAAAAGGTGTGACTGGCAGGCTGAGGAAAGTGATTCTTTGCATCTATTCTGCCCTCATGAGACCCCACCTGCAGTACTGTGTCCAGACCTGGAGTCTTCAGCAGAAGAAAGACGTGCACCTGTTAGACCAGGTCCAAAGGAGGCCACGAAGATGCTCAGTGGGCTGGACCAACTCTCCTTTGAAGACAGGCTGAGAGACTTGAGGTTATTAGCATGGAGAAGAGAAGGCTCTGGGTAGATCTCATCGAGGCCTTTCAGGATGTGAAGGGGGCTTAGAAGAAAGACAGAGAGCAACTTTTTACAGGGGCAGATACTGATAGGACAATTAAGGGAACAGTTTGAAACAAAAGAGGAGGGATTTAAATTAGATGTTAGGAATAAATTCTTACACAGGCAGTGGTGAGCCAATGGAACCACTGACCCAGGAAAGCTGTGGCTGCCCCATTCCTGAAAGAGTTCAAGGCCATGTTGGATGGGGCCCTGGGCAGCCTGATCTAATGTGTGGCATCCTTGTCCATGATGAGGGAGTTCCTTCCAAGCCAAGCCATTCTATGATTACATGATTCTATGACTGCTGCAGATTCTGTCTGAAAACAACACTTCAAACAACCCCACCAGAGTGATGAGGATAGGATCACTTGCCTGCTCTGGTCCCATCCAGCACATAAACTGAATCTTCCACCTGCAGTGCTGCATTCCTGCTTTAGAAATCCTGGGGCCTTTAATCCCAGGGATCAGAAGAAGCCTTCATTGGGAAATGGGCATGGAACAAACCTGGAAATGAAAAGGCAGCAGTGCAGGAAATGAAAGCACAGCCCATATCATTAGCTGGGCTGCTTTGCATGTAAGATGAGCTTGTGGGGAAATTGTTACCTCTGGAAAGGCTGCCCCTGGTCCTGAGGCAGTGAAGGGCAGGTATAAAAGGCAGCCCCAGTCCCTGCTCTCTCATCCACTTCTCTTGCCTCCTTCTGCTGGGGAACCAGGTGAGTGTGAAGCCCCTTCTCCTCCTCTTCCAAACAGAGGTCTCCATCACTTGATGGATGTCTCAGCTGATTTTGGCTCTCTCAGATTTGGGGTTTGGAGTGCTTTTTTGTGAGAGATGAGAGTGGGGAGGAGGTTGGCACAGAGAGAGGCTGGGACACGACTGTGGTGGCTTTTGGTTTTTGCACCAGAAGAGAGCTTTGCTTCCTTGGGCCAGGCTGCTCTTAGTAGCGCCCTGGCCAGATGAGGCAATGAAGACTGTGTGGCTGCTGGCACAGTCTCCAGCTTCCCACTCATTGGTGGCCTTTGCTGTTTTGTGATGGGATAACCAGGCTGCTCTTCACCCACTCACCCTTGTGCTCTGTTTGC
>NW_020936371.1:0-347 GCF_003984885.1 Neopelma chrysocephalum
CTCTGTCCTCTGTCCCAGGTGCAGCTCCAAGCTCAAGACATGTCCTGCTACACCCCGTGCCGTCCCTGCCAGCCCTGTGGCCCCACCCCGCTGGCCAACAGCTGCAATGAGCCCTGTGTCAGGCAGTGCCAGGACTCCACCGTGGTCATTGAGCCGCCGGCTGTGCTGGTGACCCTGCCCGGGCCCATCCTCAGCTCCTTCCCACAGAACACCGTGGTGGGATCCTCCACCTCCGCTGCCGTTGGCAGCATCCTCAGCTCTGACGGAGTGCCCATCAACTCCGGGGGCTTTGACCTCTCCTGCATCACCAGGCGCTATGGTGGCAGGAGGGGCCTCCCCTGCTAAAG
>NW_020936372.1:0-343 GCF_003984885.1 Neopelma chrysocephalum
AGTGGGACTCGTAGTCTCATTGAAAGGCTTAAAAATACAAACAAAAGGCCTTAACCACAAGAAAGAAAGCCTGGAAACTTTGGCTTTGTGGTGCACTTTGTGAGCAAGCATGAACACTCCATGGGAAGCAAGACCTATCTTGGTGGTACCTTTGGTCTGAGAGGAATCTTCATCTGTGTGCAATTTTTGGGAGTGGGACTCGCAGATTCATGGCAGGACTCAAAAAAGCAAACAAAAGCTCTTATTCACAGGAAAGAAAGCCTGGAAACTTTGGATTCCTCATGCACTTGGTGGGCCAGCCTGGGCACTCCAAGGGCAGCAAGAGCTCTCGGTCCTGGCACCT
>NW_020936373.1:0-834 GCF_003984885.1 Neopelma chrysocephalum
GCAAACAAAAGCTCTTATTCCCAGGAAAGAAAGCCTGGAAACTTTGGCTGTCTGGTGCACTTGGTGGGCCAGCCTGGGCACTCCATGGAAAGCAAGAGCTCTCTGTCCTGGCACCTTTGGTCTGGGAAGAATCTTCATCTGTGTGCAATTTTAGGGAGTGGGACTCGCAGATTCATTGACAGGCTTAAAAAAGCAAACAAAAGCCCTTATTCCCAGGAAAGAAAGCCTGGAAACTTTGGCTTTCTGGTGCACTTGGTGGGCCAGCCTGAGCACTCCATGGGAAGCAAGACCTTTTTTGGTGGTACATTTGCTCTGGGAGGAATCTTCATCTGTGTGCAATTTTTGGGAGTGGGACTCGCAGTTTCATTGCAGGCCCTCAAAATGCAAACAAAAGCTCTTATTCACAGGAAAGAAAGCCTGGAAACTATGGATTCCTCGTGCACTTGGTGGGCCAGCCTGAGCACTCCATGGGAAGCAAGACCTTTTTTGATGGTACCTTTGCTCTGGGAGGAATCTTGGTCCGTCTTGAATTTTGGGAGTGAAACTGGTAGTTGCAATGTAGGCCTAAAAAAGAAAACAAAAGCTCTTATTCCCAGGAAAGAAAGCCTGGAAACTTTGGCTTTCTGGTGCACTTCGTGGGCCAGCCTGAGCACTCCATGGGAAGCAAGAGCGTTTTTGGTGGTACCTTTCCTCTGGGAGGAATCTTCATCTGTGTGCAATTTTAGGGAGTGGGACTCGCAGATTCATTGCAAGGCTTAAAAAAGGAAACAAAAGCTCTTATCAACAGGAAAGAAAGCCTGGAACCTTTGGCTTTCTGGTGCACTTGCTGGGCCA
>NW_020936374.1:0-422 GCF_003984885.1 Neopelma chrysocephalum
TATTCACAAGAAAGAAAGCCTGGAAACTTTGGCTTTGTGGTGCACTTCGTGAGCAAGCTTGAACACTCCATGGGAAGCAAGACCTATCTTGGTGGTACCTTTGGTCTGGGAGGAATCTTCATCTGTGTGCATTTTTAGGGAGTGGGACTCGCAGTCTCATTGCAGGGCTTCAAAATGCAAACAAAAGTTCTTATTCCCAGGAAAGAAAGCCTGGAAACTTTGGCTTTCTGGTGCACTTGGTGGGCAAACCTGGGCACTCTGTGGGGAGCAAGAGCTTTTTTGGTGGTACCTTGCGTCTGGGAGGAATCTTGGTCCGTCAGGAATTTTGGGTGTGAAACTGGTAGTTGCAGCGTAGGTCTAAAAAAGCAAGCAAGCAAAAGCTCTTATTCCCAGGAAAGAAAGCCTGGAAACTTTGGATTCCT
>NW_020936375.1:0-407 GCF_003984885.1 Neopelma chrysocephalum
TATTCACAAGAAAGAAAGCCTGGAAACTTTGGCTTTGTGGTGCACTTTGTGAGCAAGCATGAACACTCCATGGGAAGGAAGACCTATCTTGGTGGTACCTTTGGTCTGGGAGGAATCTTCATCTGTGTGCAATTTTAGGGAGTGGGACTCGCAGATTCATTGCAGGACTCAAAAAAGCAAACAAAAGCTCTTATTCCCAGGAAAGAAAGCCTGGAACCTTTGGCTGTCTGGTGCACTTGGTGGGCCAGCCTGAGCACTCCATGGAAAGCAAGAGCTCTCTGTCCTGGTACCTTTGGTCTGGGAGGAATCTTCATCTGTGTGCAATTTTCGGGAGTGGGACTCGCAGATTCATTGAAAGGCTTAAAAAAGCAAACAAAAGCCCTTATACACAAGAAAGAAAGCCTGGA
>NW_020936376.1:0-659 GCF_003984885.1 Neopelma chrysocephalum
CAATTTTAGGGAGTGGGACTCGCAGATTCATTTCAGGCCTTAAAAAAAGAAACAAAAGCTCTTATTCACAGGAAAGAAAGCCTGGAACCTTTGGCTTTCTGGTGCACTTGGTGGGCCAGCCTGGGTATTCTGTGGGCAGCAACAGCTTTTTTGGTGGTACCTTGCGTCTGGGAGGAATCTTGGTCCGTCTGGAATTTTAGGAGTGAAACTGGTAGTTGCAGCGTGGGCCTAAAAAAGCAAACAAAAGCTCTTATTCCCAGGAAAGAAAGCCTGGAAGCTTTGGATTCCTCGTGCACTTGGTGGGTCAGCCTGGGCACTCCAAGGGCAGCAAGAGCTCTCGGTCCTGGCACCTTTTGCTTGCGAGGAATCTTCATTTGTGTGGAATATTGGGAGTGGGACTCGCAGTTTCATTGCAGGCCTTAAAAATGCAAACAAAAGCTCTTATTCCCAGGAAAGAAAGCCTGGAACCTTTGGCTTTCTGGTGCACTTGGTGGGCCAGTCTGGGCAATCCATGGGCAGCAACAGCGTTTTTTCGTGGTACCTTTGCTCTGGGAGGAATTTTCAACTCTATGGAATATTGGGAGTGGAACTCGAAGTTTCATTGCAGGACTCAAAAAAGCAAACAAAAGCTCTTATTCCCAGGAAAGAAAGCCTGGAAA
>NW_020936377.1:0-335 GCF_003984885.1 Neopelma chrysocephalum
GGCTTTCTGGTGCACTTGGTGGGCCAGCCTGAGCACTCCATGGGAAGCAAGACCTTTTTTGGTGGTACTTTTCCTCTGGGAGGAATTTTCATCTGTGTGCAATTTCAGGGAGTGGGACTCACAGATTCATTTCAGGGCTTAAAAAAGCAAACAAAAGCTCTTATTCCCAGGAAAGAAAGCCTGGAAACTTTGGATTCCTCATGCACTTGGTGGGTCAGCCTGGGCACTCCAAGGGCAGCAAGAGCTCTCTGTCCTGGCACCTTTGGTCTGGGAGGAATCTTCATTTGCGTGGAATATTGGGAGTGGGACCGGGAGTTGCAGCGCAGGGCTGAAAA
>NW_020936378.1:0-441 GCF_003984885.1 Neopelma chrysocephalum
CCTGTTTATTCCCGATTTTGGAGCTGCTCTTCCCAAAGGTTTGGATCAAAGCTCCATGGAGCTTCCCCCGTGTGTTGTGAGAATTCCAAGGCCTTTTCCATGTTTAACAAGGAGAGTGGATTCAGGGAGAGCTGACAGTGTGTGTGGCTGGTTATCCCTGGTTATTCCCGATTTAGGAGCTGCTTTTCCCAAAGGTTTGGGAATGATGTTCTCACCCTCCATTCCAGGGCCACCATGAATCCAGGCTTAAATCCGCCTCCGGATGACGAAGCAGGTGGAGAAGGAGCAGGTCTGGAATTCCAGATATCCCAAATATAAGATCCCTGTTGAACTAAATTCATTCCAGAGCCTTGGATCACCTCTCCGAGTACTTCCCTGGGAAGAGAAACAGTCGGAGCTTCCAGAGGAGTGTCCTCATGGAGGAGGAGCATTGTCAGCCAG
>NW_020936379.1:0-428 GCF_003984885.1 Neopelma chrysocephalum
ATTTTGGAGCTGCTCTTCCCAAAGGTTTGGATCGAAGCTCCATGGAGCTTCCCCCGTGTGTTGTTAGAATTCCAAAGCCTTTTCCATGTTTAACAAGGAGAGTGGATTCAGGGAGAGCTGACGGAGTGTGTGTGGCTGGTATCCCTGGTTATTCCCGATTTGGGAGCTGCTTTTCCCAAAGGTTTGGGAATGATGTTCTCACCCTCCATTCCAGGGCCACCATGAATCCAGGCTTAAATCCGCCTCCGGATGACGAAGCAGGTGGAGAAGGAGCAGGTCTGGAATTCCAGATATCCCAAATATAAGATCCCTGTTGAACTAAATTCATTCCAGAGCCTTGGATCACCTCTCCGAGCACTTCCCCGGGAAGACAAACAGTCTGAGCTTCCAGAGGAGTGTCCTCATGGAGGAGGAGCATTGTCAGCCAG
>NW_020936380.1:0-441 GCF_003984885.1 Neopelma chrysocephalum
CCTGTTTATTCCCGATTTTGGAGCTGCTCTTCCCAAAGGTTTGGATCAAAGCTCCATGGAGCTTCCCCCGTGTGTTGTGAGAATTCCAAGGCCTTTTCCATGTTTAACAAGGAGAGTGGATTCAGGGAGAGCTGACAGTGTGTGTGGCTGGTTATCCCTGGTTATTCCCGATTTAGGAGCTGCTTTTCCCAAAGGTTTGGGAATGATGTTCTCACCCTCCATTCCAGGGCCACCATGAATCCAGGCTTAAATCCGCCTCCGGATGACGAAGCAGGTGGAGAAGGAGCAGGTCTGGAATTCCAGATATCCCAAATATAAGATCCCTGTTGAACTAAATTCATTCCAGAGCCTTGGATCACCTCTCCGAGTACTTCCCTGGGAAGAGAAACAGTCGGAGCTTCCAGAGGAGTGTCCTCATGGAGGAGGAGCATTGTCAGCCAG
>NW_020936381.1:0-1033 GCF_003984885.1 Neopelma chrysocephalum
GCCCACACACAGCCCTGCCAGGACCTGGGCATTGCTCTGCCAGGACCAGGGCATTGCTCTGCCCGCTCATGGCCCTGCCAGGACCCGGGGGGCAGCGGGGGGATCAGGGACAGCCCCGTTCCCCGGGGCATTGGTGGTTCCCCTCATCCCGGTGGGAGCGGGGCTGGATCCTCGGCTGCTGCCGCTCCCGCAGCCCCGGCTCAGGGCAGGATCCTCCCGCAGGAGCGGAGCCGGTGCCTGGAGAGCGCGTGGCAGGGAATTCCCTACATCCTGGCCTGGTAGGTGCCCCTCTCGCTCCCCCCCCCCCGGCTGTCCCAGGACAGCCCAGGACATCCCGGGACGCTCCCCCCGCTCTCCCCCCAGGCTGGTGCCGGCGCTGACGCTCCTGGGGCAGCTCCTCGCCCGCGGCGCCTCGGGCACCGACATCGCGCCCGTGGTGCCTTGGAAAGGGAACGGCTCCCACGACACCTTCGGGCTCTACTGCTCCAGGTCCGGGCACGGCGGGCCGGGGGGCACCCCCTCCCTACCCCCCACGGGGCACTGACGGGGATGGAGGCCTTGGGGTGGGGGATTTGGGGTTGGGGGTAGGGGATTGGGATATTTTGGGTTGGGGGTAGGGGATTTGTGGCTGGGGATTTTTTGTTGGGGTAATTTGGGTTGCAGCGGGGGATTTGGGGTTGGGGATTTGGGGATGGGGTGTTTAGGTTTGGGGTGGGGATTTGGAATTGGGACATTTTGGGTTGGGGGTGGGGGATTTGTGGCTGGGGATTTTTGGTTGGGCTAAGTTGGGTTGCAGCGGGGGGTTTGGGGTTGGGGATTTGGGGGTGGGGTGGGGGATTTGGGGACCAGCAGCAGCATCCTCCTCCATCCTTCTCCTTCCAGCTGCCTGCTGCTCATCCACCGTGCCCAGGACATCTGCTACCAGGTGAGCACTGCCCGCTGCCCGTCCCTGCCCCCCGGAGCTGCCCACCCACCCACCCCACCGAGGCGGGGGGCTCTGGGGAGCGCAGGACCCACCTGCCCCGACCCCACG
>NW_020936382.1:0-1257 GCF_003984885.1 Neopelma chrysocephalum
CTGCCAGGACCTGGGCACCACCCTGCCCACACACAGCTCTGCCAGGACCTGGGCATTGCTCTGCCAGGACCAGGGCATTGCTCTGCCCGCTCATGGCCCTGCCAGGACCCGGGGGGCAGCGGGGGGATCCGGGACAGCCCCGTTCCCGGGGTCATCGGTGGTTCCCCTCATCCCGGTGGGAGCGGGGCTGGATCCTCGGCTGCTGCCGCTCCCGCAGCCCCGGCTCAGGGCAGGATCCTCCCGCAGGAGCGGAGCCGGTGCCTGGAGAGCGCGTGGCAGGGAATTCCCTACATCCTGGCCTGGTAGGTGCCCCTCTCGCTCCCCCCCCCGGCTGTCCCAGGACAGCCCAGGACATCCCGGGACGCTCTCCCCGCTCTCCCCCCAGGCTGGTGCCGGCGCTGACGCTCCTGGGGCAGCTCCTCGCCCGCGGCGCCTCCGGCACCGACATCGCGCCCGTGGTGCCCTGGAAAGGGAACGGCTCCCACGACACCTTCGGGCTCTACTGCTCCAGGTCCGGGCACGGCGGCCCGGGGGCACCCCCTCCCTGCCCCCCACGGGACACTGCCGGGGGTGGAGGCCTTGGGGTGGGGGATTTGGGGCTGAGGGATTTGGGGTTGGGGGGGGTTTTGGGGTTGGGGTATTTGGGGTTGGGATGAGGGATTTGGGTTTGGGGTATTTAGGTTTGGGGTGGGGATTTGGGATTGGGACATTTTGGGATTGGGACATTTTGGGTTGGGGATTTGGAACTGGGATATTTTGGGTTGGGGGTAGGGGATTTGTGGCTGGGGATTTTTTGTTGGGGTAATTTGAGTTGCAGTGGGGGATTTGGGGTTGGGGATTTGGGGATGGGGTATTTAGGTTTGGGGTGGGGATTTGGGATTGGGACATTTTGGGTTGGGGGTGGGGGATCTGGGTTTGGGGTATTTAGGTTTGGGGTGGGGATTTGGAATTGGGACATTTTGGGTTGGGGGTAGGGGATTTGTGGCTGGGGATTTTTTGTTGTGGTAATTTGGGTTGCAGCGGGGGATTTGGGGTTGGGGATTTGGGGATGGGGTGGGGGATTTGGGGACCAGCATCCTCCTCCTCCTCCATCCTTCTCCTTCCAGCTGCCTGCTGCTCATCCACCGTGCCCAGGACATCTGCTCCCAGGTGAGCACTGCCCGCTGCCCGTCCCTGTCCCCCGGAGCTGCCCACCCACCCACCCCGCCGGGGCGGGGGGCTCTGGGGAGCGCAGGACCCACCTGCCCCGACCCCACG
>NW_020936383.1:0-379 GCF_003984885.1 Neopelma chrysocephalum
ATTTAAATGATAGATAAATATATTAAATAAAACGATATAATAATATTTAAATAATTAAATTATTTTTCTTTCTCTGCTCTCCCACCCCAAAACAGTCTTTCAAACCCCTTTTTACTGCTGTTCTCCTCCTTTATTCCCACGTTTCTTCTCACACAGAGAGCCAGGAAAGCTCTTAAAATTTAAAAGCTGCATTTGTGGAGGTGAAAGACGAGCGGAATCCAATGTCCGGCTCCATAATTGGGATCGGAATTGCCCGGCTCAGGTCTCATCCCCGAGCCCCTCACCAGGGAATTCCTTTGTGCCAAAGGCTCCCTTTGTCCCCCCTCGGCTCAATTTGATTTCCCAATAAACAACAATCCCAAGAGAAGCTCCCTTGGCT
>NW_020936384.1:0-468 GCF_003984885.1 Neopelma chrysocephalum
ATTTAAATGATAGATAAATATATTAAATAAAACGATATAATAATATTGAAATAATTAAATTATTTTTATTTCTCCGCTCTCCCACCCCAAAACAGTCTTTCAAACCCCTTTTTACTGCTGTTCTCCTCCTTTATTCCCACGTTTCTTCTCACACAGAGAGCCAGGAAAGCTCTTAAAATTTAAAAGCTGCATTTGTGGAGGTGAAAGACGAGCGGAATCCAATGTCTGGGTCCATAATTGGGATCGGAATTGCCCGGCTCAGGTCTCATCCCCGAGCCCCTCACCAGGGAATTCCTTTGTGCCAAAGGCTCCCTTTGTCCCCCCTCGGCTCAATTTGATTTCCCAATAAACAACAATCCCAAGAGAATCTCCCTTGGCTTTTCCCAAATCCTCTTGTTTAACCTTTTTTCCCCTTTTTTTAATTCCCTTTTCCGGAGCTTTCTCCGACCTCAATTTCTGTCCCCTGGG
>NW_020936385.1:0-563 GCF_003984885.1 Neopelma chrysocephalum
CTGGAATAGAATTCCCAGAGAAGCTGTGGCTGCCCCTGGATCCCTGGAAGTGTCCAAGGCCAGGTTGGAGCAACCTGGGCTGGTGGAAGGTGTCCCTGCCCATGGAAGTGTTTGGAATAAGATGGACTTTAAAGGTCCCTTCCAACCCAAACCATTCTGGGATTCTGAGATTCCCTGATCCCAGGATTTCTTCACGGCCTTTACATCTTCTCTATTAAAAATAGAGGACAAAGACCCAGCCAGGAGAAATAAGATCAGAAATAGGCTGGTGGATGGTCTGCTTGGAAAACAGAGGGTCCTCTGCCCTGAATTATGGATCAAATGGGCAGGATTCCCAAAGTAGGAATGTGCTGCCAGGAAGGGAGACTGCAAGAGAGCTGGAGAGGGACTGGGGACAAGGGATGGAGGGACAGGACACAGGGAATGGCTTCCCACTGCCAGAGGGCAGGGAGAGATGGGATATTGGGAAGCAATTCCCGGCTGGGAGGGTGGGGAGGCCCTGGAATAGAATTCCCAGAGAAGCTGTGGCTGCCCCTGGATCCCTGGAAGTGTCCAAGGCCAGG
>NW_020936386.1:0-452 GCF_003984885.1 Neopelma chrysocephalum
TGGGGAAAAGTGTGAAAAGTGGGATAGAGCTGAGGAGATGGAAGGGGATGAAGGAATTGTTTTCCTCACTCGTTGTGGGTCATGTCCGTCTTGAGTCGTGGAATCTTTGGTTTGGGTTGGAAGGAGCTGCTGGATTCCTGTGGTAGCTGAAAGCCAGGGATTGGTCTGAATCCCTTGGAAAAATGTGATTAGTGGGAAAAAGTGTGAAAAGTGGGATAGAGCTGGGGAGGCGAAAGGGGAGGCAGGAATTGTTCTCCTCACCCCAGTGTGTCGCCTCTATCTTGAATCATGGAATCATCGGTTTGGGTTGGAGAGGCTCCTGGATTCCTGTGGGAGCTGGAACCCAAGGATTGTTCTTTTCCAGGCTGGAATGGGTGGAGATCATCGAGCCTCGCACGCGGGAGCGCATGGAAACCCTTGGAAAAGTGGGATTAGTGGGGAAAAGTGGGATA
>NW_020936387.1:0-497 GCF_003984885.1 Neopelma chrysocephalum
GCATGGAAACCCTTGGAAAAGTGGGATTAGTGGGGAAAAGTGGGATAGAGCCGAGGTGATGGAATGGGGAGACAAGGAATTGTTCCCCTCACCTTGGTGTCTCCCCTCCATCTGGGATCACCGGGCAGTTGGGATGGGAAGGCACCTTCACTCCCTCCCGTTCCCAGCTGACATTCCTCTCTCTCCCCCTCTTCCCGGGGCTCTTTCCCAGGCTGGAATGGGTGGAGATCATCGAGCCTCGCATGCGGGAGCGCATGGAAACCCTTGGAAACCCTTGGAAAAGTGGGATTAGTGGGAAAAAGTGTGAAAACTGGGATAGAGCTGAGGAGGTGGAAGATGGAAGGGGGAGGAACAAATTGTTCTCATCCGGGTGGGTCGTCTCTGTCTTGAGTCGTGGAATCTTTGGTCTGGTTTGGAAGGAGCTGCTGGATTCCTGTGGGAGCTGAAAGCCAGGGATTGGTCTGAATCCCTTGGAAAAGTGGGATTTGTGGGAAAAA
>NW_020936388.1:0-681 GCF_003984885.1 Neopelma chrysocephalum
TGGAAAAGTGGGATTAGTGGGAAAAAGTGTGAAAAGTGGGATAGAGCCGAGGAGGTGGAAGATGGAAGGGGGAGGAACAAATTGTTCTCATCCGTGTGGGTCGTGTCCTCCTTGAATCGTGGAATGTTTGGTTTGGGTTGGAAGGAGCTGCTGGATTCCTGTGGGAGCTGAAAGCCAGGGATTGCTTGGAAAACCTTGGAAAAGTGGGATTAGTGGGAAAAAGTGTGAAAAGTGGGATAGAGCTGAGGAGATGGAAGGGGGAGGCAGGAATTGTTCTCCTCATCCAGGTGGATCGGCTCTGTCTTGAATCACGGAATCATTGGTTTGGGTTGGAAGGAGCTGCTGAATTCCTGTGGGAGCTGAAAGCCAGGGATTGCTTGGAAAACCTTGGAAAAGTGGGATTAGTGGGAAAAAGTGTGAAAAATGGGATAGAGCTGAGGAGATGGAAGGGGGAGGCAGGAATTGTTCTCCTCATCCAGGTCAGTCACGTCCGACCTGAGTTGGACACGTGAGTCCGTGAGTCATTGAATCATTGGACAGTTTGGGTTGGAAGGAGCTGCTGGATTCCTGTGGTAGCTGAAAGCCAGGGATTGGTCTGAATCCCTTGGAAAAATGTGATTAGTGGGAAAAAGTATGAAAAGTGGGATAGAGCTGGGGAGGCGAAAGGGGAGGCAGGAATTG
>NW_020936389.1:0-549 GCF_003984885.1 Neopelma chrysocephalum
GGAAACCCTTGGAAAAGTGGGATTAGTGGGGAAAAGTGGGATAGAGCCGAGGTGATGGAACGGGGAGACAAGGAATTGTTCCCCTCACCTTGGTGTCTCCCCTCCATCTGGGATCACCGGGCAGTTGGGATGGGAAGGCACCTTCACTCCCTCCCGTTCCCAGCTGACATTCCTCTCTCTCCCCCTCTTCCCGGGGCTCTTTCCCAGGCTGGAATGGGTGGAGATCATCGAGCCTCGGACGCGGGAGCGGATGTACGCCAACCTGCTGACGGGCGAGTGCGTGTGGGACCCGCCGTCGGGGGTGCGCATCAAGCGCACCAACGAGAACCAGTGGTGGGAGCTCTTCGACCCCAACACCTCCCGCTTCTACTACTACAATGCCACCACCCAGAGGACCGTCTGGCACCGGCCCCAGAACTGCGACATCATCCCCCTGGCCAAGCTGCAGACCCTGAAGCAGAACACGGAGTCGCCGCGGGCGTCCACGGAGAACAGCCCCGGGAGGAGCAGCAACGTCAGCAGGGAGGGGAGCACTGGGTCCTCCCTGGA
>NW_020936390.1:0-406 GCF_003984885.1 Neopelma chrysocephalum
TTTGGGTTGGAGGGGCTCCTGGATTCCCGTGGGATCCGGAACCCAAGGATTGTTGTTTTCCCAGGCTGGAATGGGTGGAGATCATCGAGCCTCGCACGCGGGAGCGGATGTACGCCAACCTGCTGACGGGCGAGTGCGTGTGGGACCCTCCGTCGGGGGTGCGCATCAAGCGCACCAACGAGAACCAGTGGTGGGAGCTCTTCGACCCCAACACCTCCCGCTTCTACTACTACAATGCCACCACCCAGAGGACCGTCTGGCACCGGCCCCAGAACTGCGACATCATCCCCCTGGCCAAGCTGCAGACCCTGAAGCAGAACACGGAGTCGCCGCGGGCGTCCACGGAGAACAGCCCCGGCAGGAGCAGCAACGTCAGCAGGGAGGGGAGCACTGGGTCCTCCCTGGA
>NW_020936391.1:0-535 GCF_003984885.1 Neopelma chrysocephalum
TGGAAAAGTGGGATTAGTGGGAAAAAGTGTGAAAAGTGGGATAGAGCCGAGGAGGTGGAAGATGGAAGGGGGAGGAACAAATTGTTCTCATCCGTGTGGGTCGTGTCCTCCTTGAATCGTGGAATGTTTGGTTTGGGTTGGAAGGAGCTGCTGGATTCCTGTGGGAGCTGAAAGCCAGGGATTGCTTGGAAAACCTTGGAAAAGTGGGATTAGTGGGAAAAAGTGTGAAAAGTGGGATAGAGCTGAGGAGATGGAAGGGGGAGGCAGGAATTGTTCTCCTCATCCAGGTGGATCGGCTCTGTCTTGAATCACGGAATCATTGGTTTGGGTTGGAAGGAGCTGCTGAATTCCTGTGGGAGCTGAAAGCCAGGGATTGCTTGGAAAACCTTGGAAAAGTGGGATTAGTGGGAAAAAGTGTGAAAAATGGGATAGAGCTGAGGAGATGGAAGGGGGAGGCAGGAATTGTTCTCCTCATCCAGGTCAGTCACGTCCGACCTGAGTTGGACACGTGAGTCCGTGAGTCATTGAATCATTG
>NW_020936392.1:0-321 GCF_003984885.1 Neopelma chrysocephalum
TGGGGAAAAGTGTGAAAAGTGGGATAGAGCTGAGGAGATGGAAGGGGGAGGCAGGAATTGTTCTCCTCACCCGTGTGGGTCGTGTCCGCCTTGAGTTGTGGAATCTTTGGTCTGGTTTGGAAGGAGCTGCTGGATTCCTGTGGGAGCTGAAAAGCAGGGATTGGTCTGAAACCCTTGGAAAAGTGGGATTTGTGGGAAAAAGTGTGAAAAGTGGGATAGAGCTGGGGAGGTGAAAGGGGAGGCAGGAATTGTTCTCCTCATCCAGGTCAGTCATGTCCGACCTGAGTTGGACACGTGAGTCCGTGAGTCATTGAATCATTG
>NW_020936393.1:0-742 GCF_003984885.1 Neopelma chrysocephalum
TTGGGATCAATTTGGGAGCAATTTTGGAATTAACCCCCCAAATCCAAAGGCTCATTCCAAAGATTCCCCCAATCCCCGGGATTTCGGGAAAAGCGGGACAACCCCGGAGACTTGAAAGGGTGGAGAAGGTTTTTTTTGGGGAGTGAGACACCGAGGGTTTGGGGGTGGGGCCACCTCATCCCAAAAATCCCAGAAAAGTGGGAATTCCATCCAAAACGAGGCATCGGCTCTGCAGGTTCTGGAACAGCGGCGAACCCAACGACATCGGCCACCACGGCGAGGATTGTGCCGGGATCTACTCCAACGGCCTCTGGAATGACCTGCCCTGCTTCAGCCCCGAGCGCTGGATCTGTGAACGGCCCTGCTGACCCTCCCCCGGCTCCCAAATCCCACAAAATCCGGAAAAATCCGGCAAAATTCGGCAAAAAACCATCGTCCGCCGGAAAAATCCGCCCGTTTGGGGCGGAAAACCTCCAAAAAGGGGACTCGGGATCTGCCCAAAGTCTTCCCAAAAATCTTCCTCCAAGAGGGAAGTGCTGCTGGAGGGGGAGTGGAACAGCAGGGGGGAGATTTTTGGGGACGTTTTGGGTTTTTTTGGGGCTTTATTCCCGTTTTTGGAGGTTGTGATGTCGCCGATCGATTAATCGGGAAAATGGCAATAAATGGAGAGCTTTGATTGGGATTTGACCCCAAACGGCTTCCAAAATCTTCCCAAAATCTTCCCCCAAGTGGGAAGTGCTGC
>NW_020936394.1:0-865 GCF_003984885.1 Neopelma chrysocephalum
TCCAGCTCCAGTGAGTTATTTTGGGATCAATTTGGGAGCAATTTTGGGATTAACCCCCCAAATCCAACCCTTGGGAATTCCCGCATACTGGGTCACTGGGGATCCCTCCAGCTCCAGTGAGTTTGGGATCAATTCTGGGATCAATTTTGGGATTAACCCCCCAAATCCAAAGGCTCATTCCAAAGATTCCCCCAATCCCCGGGATTTCGGGAAAAGCGGGACAACCCCGGAGACTTGAAAGGGTGGAGAAGGTTTTTTTTGGGGAGTGAGACACCGAGGGTTTGGGGGTGGGGCCACCTCATCCCAAAAATCCCAGAAAAGTGGGAATTCCATCCAAAACGAGGCATCGGCTCTGCAGGTTCTGGAACAGCGGCGAACCCAACGACGTCGGCCACCACGGCGAGGATTGTGCCGGGATCTACTCCAACGGCCTCTGGAATGACCTGCCCTGCTTCAGCCCCGAGCGCTGGATCTGTGAACGGCCCTGCTGACCCTCCCCCGGCTCCCAAATCCCGCAAAATCCGGAAAAATCCAGCAAAATCCGGCAAAAAACCATCGTCCGCCGGAAAAATCCGCCCGTTTGGGGCAGAAAACCTCCAAAAAGGGGACTCGGGATCTGCCCAAAGTCTTCCCAAAAATCTTCCTCCAAGAGGGAAGTGCTGCTGGAGGGGGAGTGAAACAGCAGGGGGGAGATTTTTGGGGACGTTTCGGGTTTTTTTGGGGCTTTATTCCCGTTTTTGGAGGTTGTGATGTCACCGATCGATTAATCGGGAAAATGGCAATAAATGGAGAGCTTTGATTGGGATTTGACCCCAAATGGCTTCCAAAATCTTCCCAAAATCTTCCCCCAAGTGGGAAGTGCTGC
>NW_020936395.1:0-326 GCF_003984885.1 Neopelma chrysocephalum
ACCACCTTCCTTCTAAAAACTGTCTTCCTTTGACCTAATGTGCATCCTGATCCCTATGGATAATCTAATCATGCCAATCCAGATGAGGAGCTTCCCAAGGACACAGGGACACTGACACAACATCCAACAGGCACAAGGAGCCATGGAAAAACTCCCAGGGCTGGATGAGCTCAGCAGAGCTGGAATTTACTCCCTGAACCTGCCCTTGGATGTTTCCAGGGATGGGAATCCCTGTGTTTCACCACCTTCCTTGTAAAAACTGTCTTCCTTTGACTTAATGTGCATCCTGATCCCCATGGATAATCCATGCAGGTGCCAAATCAGGA
>NW_020936396.1:0-447 GCF_003984885.1 Neopelma chrysocephalum
GTTTCCCTAAATCCGAACGCCGTTCCGTGACCGCCGACGTACCGCGCCGGGCGAAAATCCAACCGGGATCCTCCCGTTCCTCGTGCCTCACGTGGCGACTCGGGATTCCTGGAACACCTGGATGACCTCCGGCTTCCTGGCGAGCTGCTGGGCCAGCGTTCCCGAGGCATCCGGAGCGTCCCGGAGCCCGGCACGGAGCAGGATCCGCGCGGCCTCCGCCTGCTGCCCGGCCACGGCCGCGTGCAGGGCTGGGAATGTGGGATGGGGGGTCATGGAATCAGGGAATGGAACTCAGGGATCATCCGGTTCCAACCCCAACACCTTCCACTATCCCAGGTTGCTCCCAAGCCCCATCCAACCTGGCCTGGGATGTTCCCAGGGATGGGAATCCCGGTGTTTCACCACCTTCCTTCTAAAAACTGTCTTCCTTTGACCTAATGTGCATCC
>NW_020936397.1:0-347 GCF_003984885.1 Neopelma chrysocephalum
GGATGTTCCCAGGGATGGGAATCCCGGTGTTTCACCACCTTCCTTCTAAAAACTGACTTCCTTTAATCTAATGTGCATCCTGATCCCCATGGATAATCCATGCAGGTGCCAAATGGGGATGAGGAGCTTCCCAAGGACACAGGGACACTGACACAGCCATGGAAAACATCCCAGGGCTGGATGAGCTCAGCAGAGCCGGGATTTACTCCCTGAACCTGCCCTTGGATGTTCCCAGGGATGGGAATCCCGGTGTTTCACCACCTTCCTTCTAAAAACTGTCTTCCTTTGACCTAATGTGAGTCCTGATCCCCATGGATAATCCATGCAGGTGCCAAATCAGGATGAGG
>NW_020936398.1:0-414 GCF_003984885.1 Neopelma chrysocephalum
GTTTCCCTAAATCCGAACGCCGTTCCGTGACCGCCGACGTACCGCGCTGGGCGAAAATCCAACCGGGATCCTCCCGTTCCTCGTGCCTCACGTGGCGACTCGGAATTCCTGGAACACCTGGATGACCTCTGGCTTCCTGGCGAGCTGCTGGGCCAGCGTTCCCGAGGCATCCGGAGTGTCCCGGAGCCCGGCACGGAGCAGGATCCGCGCGGCCTCCGCCTGCTGCCCGGCCACGGCCGCGTGCAGGGCTGGGAATGTGGGATGGGGGGTCGTGGAATCAGGGAATGGAACTCAGGGATCATCCGGTTCCAACCCCAACACCCTCCACTATCCCAGGTTGCTCCCAAGCCCCATCCAACCTGGCCTGGGATGTTCCCAGGGATGGGAATCCCGGTGTTTCACCACCTTCCTTCT
>NW_020936399.1:0-1154 GCF_003984885.1 Neopelma chrysocephalum
GCAGGTGCCAAATCAGGATGAGGAGCTTCCCAAGGACACAGGGACACAAACCCAGCACCTGGAGCCACAGAAAACCTCCCAGGGCGGGATGAGCTCCACGGAGCCGGGATTTACTCCCGGATGGGGCAGATGGAAAGATGCCCCCTGGTTGTTTTTAACCAAACCTGAGGACTGGTGAAAAGCTGCCAGTTTTGGCAATTTTGGCTGGAACCATTTCTGTGGGGTTTGTTCCCGAGATGGAGATGCTGCTGCAGGAGCTGCCGGAGCCTCTCCCGCCGGGAATGCCGACTCCGGCTCGCCGGCATCGCTATGGCAACTCTATTTACGTCCCAGCCCCGTGTTATTATTTGCTCATGAGCCCATTTCGGGGCTGTTTGCTGGGAAATCGAGGCTGGAGAGCTCGTGGAAATCCCTGGATTCGTCCACCCAACCCGCTCCAGACGGGCTCATTCCAGGCAAATTCCAGCGAGGCGGAGAATCAAAGCTCCGGAAAAGTCTCGCGGAAAAAAAATAAGGAGGTGGATAAAGAGAAACCCCTGGTTTGCATCTCTGTTCTTCCCCCAAGGAACACCTCTGCTCTTCCCAAAGGGAAAAGCCCCCAAGCCAGAAGCACCAGGAATTCCAGCGAGAAGAAAATTAGTGAAGGAAAACCGGGAAAAAAAAACCCCCAAAACCCTGTTTTTATATCACGCCGCTCCCAGAGCTTTTGGTATCCATGGATTTGGGATCTCCCTGCGTGCTCCTGGAGGTTGGGATGTGCTTATGGAAGCTCTGGGGGTCACACAGAGGGGGAGGGAGCAGCTCCTTCCTTACCGGAACGGCTCTTCCCGTCCCGAGCCTGGAGGTCGGCGCCGAGGGACAGCAGCGTCCTGATGGTGTGTCCGTGTCCTTCCTGCGGTGGAACAGGGAATTCGGGATCAGCTCTGATGATCCCTGGCCTGGCAGGGCCTGATGGGCTGCAAGTCCTGCAAAGCAGATCCCGAAATCCTGCTGACCAGGGATCCCTCCCGCCTGGAATTGTTGCTCCACAAAACAGGGAACATCCCTGCCAGGGCAGCCAGGGAACATCCCTGCCCGGATCCCAGGATTTTAAACCTCCTGGGCTCCAACCTGCAGCTCTCAGAGCCTGGTCTAGACTTGCAGTGGGAATAAAG
>NW_020936400.1:0-1163 GCF_003984885.1 Neopelma chrysocephalum
GTGCATCCTGATCCCCATGGATAATCCATGCAGGTGCCAAATCAGGACACAGGGACACAAACCCAGCACCTGGAGCCACAGAAAACCTCCCAGGGCGGGATGAGCTCCACGGAGCCGGGATTTACTCCCGGATGGGGCAGATGGAAAGATGCCCCCTGGTTGTTTTTAACCAAACCTGAGGACTGGTGAAAAGCTGCCAGTTTTGGCAATTTTGGCTGGAACCATTTCTGTGGGGTTTGTTCCCGAGACGGAGATGCTGCTGCAGGAGCTGCCGGAGCCTCTCCCGCCGGGAATGCCGACTCCGGCTCGCCGGCATCGCTATGGCAACTCTATTTACGTCCCAGCCCCGTGTTATTATTTGCTCATGAGCCCATTTCGAGGCTGTTTGCTGGGAAATCGAGGCTGGAGAGCTCGTGGAAATCCCTGGATTCGTCCACCCAACCCGCTCCAGACGGGCTCATTCCAGGCAAATTCCAGCGAGGCGGAGAATCAAAGCTCCGGAAAAGTCTCGTGGAAAAAAAATAAGGAGGTGGATAAAGAGAAACCCCTGGTTTGCATCTCTGTTCTTCCCCCAAGGAACACCTCTGCTCTTCCCAAAGGGAAAAGCCCCCAAGCCAGAAGCACCAGGAATTCCAGCGAGAAGAAAATTAGTGAAGGAAAACCGGGAAAAAAAACCCCAAAACCCTGTTTTTATATCACACTGCTCCCAGAGCCTTTGGTATCCATGGATTTGGGATCTCCCTGCGTGCTCCTGGAGGTTGGGATGCGCTTATGGAAGCTCTGGGGGTCACACAGAGGGGGAAGGAGCAGCTCCTTCCTTACCGGAACGGCTCTTCCCGTCCCGAGCCTGGAGGTCGGCGCCGAGGGACAGCAGCGTCCTGATGGTGTGTCCGTGTCCTTCCTGCGGTGGAACAGGGAATTCGGGATCAGCTCTGATGATCCCTGGCCTGGCAGGGCCTGATGGGCTGCAAGTCCTGCAAAGCAGATCCCGAAATCCTGCTGACCAGGGATCCCTCCTGCCTGGAATTGTTGCTCCACACAACAGGGAACATCCCTGCCAGGGCAGCCAGGGAACATCCCTGCCCGGATCCCAGGATTTTAAACCTCCTGGGCTGGAACCTGCAGCTCTCAGAGCCTGGTCTAGACTTGCAGTGGGAATAAAG
>NW_020936401.1:0-309 GCF_003984885.1 Neopelma chrysocephalum
CTGGATGGAACATCCAGGGTGGGTTCATCCCATGGGAGACAGTCCTGGATGGAACATCCAAAGTGGGTTCATCCCATGGGAGACAGTCCTGGATGGATCTCTGGTGTGAGTCCATCTCATGGGAGATAATCCTGGATGGAACATCCAGGGTGGGTTCATCCCATGGGAGATAATCCTGGATGGAACATCCAGAGTGGGTCCATCCCATGGGAGATAATCCTGAATGGATCTCTGGTGTGAGTCCATCCCATGGGAGACAGTGCTGGATGGAACATCCAGGGTGGGTTCATCCCATGGGAGACAGTCCTG
>NW_020936402.1:0-376 GCF_003984885.1 Neopelma chrysocephalum
TGTGTCCCCATGTGCTGCCCTCCCTGTCCCGTGTCCCCTGTGTCCCCCTCCCCCGTGTCCCGTGTCCCCATGTGCTGCCATCCCCATGTTTCGTGTCCCCTGTGTCCCCACCCCTGATGCCCCGTGTCCCCTGCGCCACCACCCCTGGTGACCTCTGTGCCACCGTCCCTGTGTCCCCTGTGCCACCATCCCTGTGTCATCCTGTGCCACCATCTCTCTGTGTCCCTGTGCCACCATCCCCGTGTGTCCCATGTCCCCTCTGTGCTGCCAGCCCTGTGTCCCCATGTGTTGCCATCCCTGTCCCGTGTCCCCTGTGTCCCCACCCCTGGTGCCCCGTGTCCCCTGGGTGCCACCACTCCTGGTGACCTCTGTGCCA
>NW_020936403.1:0-376 GCF_003984885.1 Neopelma chrysocephalum
TGTGTCCCCATGTGCTGCCCTCCCTGTCCCGTGTCCCCTGTGTCCCCCTCCCCCGTGTCCCGTGTCCCCATGTGCTGCCATCCCCATGTTTCGTGTCCCCTGTGTCCCCACCCCTGATGCCCCGTGTCCCCTGCGCCACCACCCCTGGTGACCTCTGTGCCACCGTCCCTGTGTCCCCTGTGCCACCATCCCTGTGTCATCCTGTGCCACCATCTCTCTGTGTCCCTGTGCCACCATCCCCGTGTGTCCCATGTCCCCTCTGTGCTGCCAGCCCTGTGTCCCCATGTGTTGCCATCCCTGTCCCGTGTCCCCTGTGTCCCCACCCCTGGTGCCCCGTGTCCCCTGGGTGCCACCACTCCTGGTGACCTCTGTGCCA
>NW_020936404.1:0-439 GCF_003984885.1 Neopelma chrysocephalum
AGGGGACACAGGGACAATGGCACAGGATGACACAGGGATGGTGGCACGGGGACACACAGGGGTGGTGGCACAGGGGGACACGCAGGGACAGTGGCACATGGGACACAGGGATGGTGGCACGCAGGGACAGTGGCACATGGGACACAGGGATGGTGGCACACAGGGATGGTGGCACAGGGGGACACAGGGATGGTGGCACACAGGACACACAGGGACAGTGGCACACGGGACACAGGGACGGTGGCACAGGATGACACAGGGACAGTGGCACACAGGACACACAGGGGTGGTGGCACAGGGGACACAGGGATGGTGGCACACAGGACACAGGGATGGTGGCACACGGAGCAGGGACAGGGATGGTGGCACGGGGGACACAGGGATGGTGGCACAGGGGACACAGGGACAATGGCACAGGATGACACAGGGATGGTGGCAC
>NW_020936405.1:0-385 GCF_003984885.1 Neopelma chrysocephalum
CTTTCCCTTCTTTCCTTCCCTTTCCCTTCTTTCCTTCCCTTTCCCTTCTTTTCTTTCTATTCCTTTCTTTCTCTTTCCCTTCTTCCCTTCCTTTTCCCTTCTTTTCTTTCCCTTTCCCTTTCTCTTCTTTCCTTCTTTTCCATTTTTTCCCTTTCCCTTCTTTCTTTCCCTTTCCCTTCTTTCCTTCCCTTTCCCTTCTTTCCTTCCCTTTCCCTTCTTTTCTTTCTATTCCTTTCTTTCTCTTTCCCTTCTTCCCTTCCTTTTCCCTTCTTTTCTTTCCCTTTCCCTTTCTCTTCTTTCCTTCTTTTCCATTTTTTCCCTTTCCCTTCTTTCTTTCCCTTTCCCTTCTTTCCTTCCCTTTCCCTTCTTTCCTTCCCTTTCCCTT
>NW_020936406.1:0-905 GCF_003984885.1 Neopelma chrysocephalum
AAGGTTGGGTTTATTTGGCACCAGAGCCGCTCACATTTGAAGGTTAATGAGGAGCAAGGTCCTGGAGGTGTTGGCAGAGCCAACATCCAACACCACCCAGGATGGAACCTCTGCAGGGTCCTTCCAACCCCGGAGATTCCGTGGTTTGGGCATGAAAACCCCAAAGAAACTCAAGCGCCTAAAGCCAAGAGGTCTTTTGGGTGGTGGTTTCCACCCAGACCCCACATCACCTCCCACAGGGAGGGATCTCCCAACCAGGGAGTTCAACCAAGAACCTTAAAACCCAAAACCGGAGCAAATTGGGCAGGAATTTACAACGTCACTTCTCTAAGCGATCCAAGGGCTTCCCAAACCCCTCAAAACCCAACGATCTCCCCCAAAACGCCTCCCCTGAGCCCACACCTTCTCCCAGGCTCCGGGTTTTTTCCGGCCTGTCCAAAGAACCCGGGAGAAGAGGCAGGAAGAGGCGTTTTCCCTCTCCTGCAGCCCAAGGGGCCCTTTGAGCCCCGGGGTTGGGCAAGGGCTGAGTTGTTGCATCATCTCCTGAACAAGGAGAGGTGTCGCAAGGCCGGAGTCGGGCTCTGGAATCACAGCCTGGATCCAGCTCTGACTTTGGGTGTTAATTTGGGAGCAGAAGGGAGAATCCCCCACCGGCCCCCACAGTGGATACGGCGCCTGCAGAACGTAAAAAACCTGGAAAGCCAGAAATTTTGGCAGCCTTTCCCCATCCAAAAACACAAGAGGAATTGGCAGCGCCCAGGAAAACCGGCAGTTGGACCCACACAGTGGGAAAACTCCGTGTCCCGGTGCCGCGGTGGTGCCGGAGCAGAGTTGGGTGTTTGTCAGAGTGTTACTGCCCAACCCAACCCAACCCAACTCAACCCAAACCAACTCAACCCAACCCA
>NW_020936407.1:0-921 GCF_003984885.1 Neopelma chrysocephalum
AAGGTTGGGTTTATTTGGCACCAGAGCCGCTCACATTTGAAGGTTAACGAGGAGCAAGGTCCTGGAGGTGTTGGCAGAGCCAACATCCAACACCGCCCAGGATGGAACCTCTGCAGGGTCCTTCCAACCCCGGAGATTCCGTGGTTTGGGCATGAAAACCCCAAAGAAACTCAAGCGCCTAAAGCCAAGAGGTCTTTTGGGTGGTGGTTTCCACCCAGACCCCACATCACCTCCCACAGGGAGAGGATCCCTCAACCAGGGAGTTCAACCAAGAACCTTAAAACCCAAAACCAGAGCAAATCGGGCAGGAATTTATGACGTCACTTCTCCGAGCGATCCAAGGGCTTCCCAAACCCCTCAAAACCCAACGAGCTCCCCCAAAACGCCTCCCCTGAGCCCACACCTTCTCCCAGGCTCCGGGTTTTTTCCGGCCTGTCCAAAGAACCCGGGAGAAGAGGCAGGAAGAGGCGTTTTCCCTCTCCTGCAGCCCAAGGGGCCCTTTGAGCCCCGGGGTTGGGCAAGGGCTGAGTTGTTGCATCATCTCCTGAACAAGGAAAAGTGTCGCAAGGCCGGAGTCGGGCTCCGGAATCACAGCCTGGATCCAGCTTTGACTTTGGGCGTTAATTTGGGAGCAGAAGGGAGAATCCCCCACCGGCCCCCACAGTGGATACGGCGCCTGCAGAACGTAAAAAACCTGGAAAACCAGAAATTTTGGCGGCCTTTCCCCATCCAAAAACACAAGAAGAATTGGCAGCGCCCAGGAAAACCGGCAGTTGGACCCACACAGTGGGAAAACTCCGTGTCCCGGTGCCGCGGTGGTGCCGGAGCCGAGTTGGGTGTTTGTCAGAGTGTTACTGCCCAACCCAACACAACACAACCCAACTCAACCCAAACCAACTCAACCCAACCCAATCCAACTCA
>NW_020936408.1:0-503 GCF_003984885.1 Neopelma chrysocephalum
TCCTGAATTTCCTTGGCTGTGAACAAGGGGAAAAGCTGCTCCCAGAGCTCATGATCCACTGGGATCAAAGAAAAATTGGGAACAAATGAAACTTCTTGCTCCTCTCTGCTTTAGGAACAGGATGATTTGAGGGAGATCCCAAGCCCTGAGTATCCACAGCTCTTTGGGGGTGGGGATGGGATGTTTTCCTGAATTCCCAGGACCTGCCCAGGACTGGAAGCTGTGGAACAAGGGGAAAAGCTGCTCCCAGCACTAATGATCCATTGGGATCAAAGAAAAACTGGGAACAAAGGAAACTTCTTGCTCCTTTCTGCTTTGGGTACATCGTGGCTGATTTGGGGGAGATCCCAATCCCTGTATATCCACAGCCCTCTGAGGGTGGGAACGGGATGTTTTCCTGAATTTCCTTGGCTGTGAACAAGTGGAAAAGCTGCTCTAAGAGCTAATGATCCACGAGGATCAAAGAAAAATTGGGAACAAAGGAAACTTCTTGCTCCTCTGCT
>NW_020936409.1:0-381 GCF_003984885.1 Neopelma chrysocephalum
GGAATAGAAGGGATTGGTGGGAAAACCTCATCCCAGGAGTGTCCAAAGCACCAGCTGGGACATGTGGGAAATTCAGGACACAAATAGTCTGAGTCCTGTGTTGCCATCAGAGTGTTTGTTCAGGGGCTTCAGCTTAAAGTCACCACGTCCAGGATCCAGATTGCAGTTTTTGCTGAGTATTCCCAATTCCCAAATCCAGGAGGGCTTTGTGGAGCACCCAGAGATCCAGATCTTCCCTCAGGTGACCCAACCTGGCAGTGGTTCTGCTCCATCTGTGTTGCAAAATGAGCAAGTTGCAGTTGTGTTGTTGCTTCCAAAACCATGGCAGATGATGGGAATAGAAGGGATTGGTGGGAAAACCTCATCCCAGGAGTGTCCAAA
>NW_020936410.1:0-361 GCF_003984885.1 Neopelma chrysocephalum
GTGGCACTCAGTGCTCTGGGCTGGGGGACAAGGGGGGCATCGGGCACGGGGGGGATCCATGGGCTGGGAGGGCTTTTCCAGCCTCAGTGGCTCTGGAATTCTGGGATTCTCTGATTCCACGGAGAGTGGAAAGTGCTCTTTGTTCTTCCAGGATTTGACCTAAAACGACTTATTTTCAACCCACAACATTTTCACAGCTTGAGTTTCCCGAATCTCATTTGCCACCTTCTTAAGGGGACAAGGGACAGGAGGAGAGGGAACGGCCTCCAGCTGTGCCAGGGGAGGCTCAGGTGGGACATGAGGAGGAATTTGTCCCTGGAAAGGGTGGTGAGGCCTTGGCAGGGGCTGCCCAGGGAGGTTT
>NW_020936411.1:0-846 GCF_003984885.1 Neopelma chrysocephalum
GCTGCCAAATAAAATCACACAAACTAAACAGGAGAGAAAATGTCATTTTGGGGGATATTAAAGACCTGGAATTTTACCCTCTCTGCTCATGGGGTGATGCTCCTGTGCAAGTGGAGATGCCTTAAAATCCTAATCCAACCCTTAAATCCCAATTAGAGCTGAGCCCAGCAGGATTTGAAGATATCCTTGTCCCATTCCCCATGGAGAAGCCTGATGCTGCTGGGAGATGGGAGAAGGGAGATGATTTCCAGTCCTGCTGCCAAATAAAATCACATAAACTAAACAGGAGAGAAAATGTCATTCTGGGGGATATTAAAGACCTGGAATTTTACCCTCTCTGCTCGTGGGGTGATGTTCTGTGCAAGTGGAGATGCCTTAAAATTTTAATTTGACTTAATTCAACTCTTAAATCCAAATTTGAGCCAAGCCCAGCAGGATTTAAGTCACCAAACTCCCTGTCCCATTCCCCAGGGAGGAGCCTGATGCTTCTACAGGAGAAGGAAGATGATTTACAGTCCTGCTGCCAAAAAAATCAGAGAAACCAAAAAGCACAGGAGATAAAATGTCATTTTGGGGGATATTAAAGACCTGGAATTTTACCCTGTCTGTTCATGGTGTGATGCTCCTGTTCAGTGCAAGTGGAGATGCCTTAAAATCTTAATTCAACTTAATTCAACTCTTAAATCCCAATTAGAGCTGAGCCCAGCAGGATTTGAAGTCACCAAACTCCCTGTCCCATTCCCCAAGGAGGAACCTGATGCTGCTGGGAGATGGGAGAGGGGAGATGATTTCCAGTCCTGCTGCCAAATAAAATCACACAAACTAAACAGGAGAGAAAATGTCATT
>NW_020936412.1:0-405 GCF_003984885.1 Neopelma chrysocephalum
TTGCCTCGCTGACGGAGAGGAGCTGGGACCGGCTGGTTCCCAGTACAACCCGAGAAGCTCATCCAGGCTCCAGCATCCTTCAAGACATGGTGATGATCCGGTGGTAGGGCTCACTCCGGAGGCACTGGAGCCTCGGTGCTCCGGCTTTCCACCCTGCAAGCGGCCACATGCTTTAATTAGGCGAGGAGCTGGCGAGGCTACGGGGTTGGGAGAAGGGGGGTTTCATTCCCTTAAATCCCAGCTGGGAGCTGTGGAGACAGGCTGAAGCTTGCCCGGAGTCCCATAGCGTAGCTCCTGCCTATGTGGGATTTTTTTTTTCCCTGCAGCTGGGATGGGTTAAGTGAGGTTTTAGGAGCGTTTTCTTTTCTCTTGGGTGCTTAAAACAACAATAAATAACATCCCAGC
>NW_020936413.1:0-451 GCF_003984885.1 Neopelma chrysocephalum
CACCCGACTAAAAGTGATTCTCTTCTGATCGGCCCCGTGAGAGCACAAAAAAATTAAAGCAACTGTCCTGGGGATTTGGGACCGTTTGATGGGCTCAGAGTAATTGTGGGGACTATTATGGTCTGTTAATTCACTTGTGGTGATTTGAACCTGCCTGGGAAGGGAAGTCTGCGCTCCCGCAGAAATGCCTGCGGGTTGTGGAGCGGTTTGTTCCAAGTGGATTTGTGGAGGGGTTTATTCCAAGTGGGTTTTGGAGGGGTGAGGTGCTACAGAGGGGTTTATTCCAAGTCAATTGGGGAAGGGTTTATTCCAAGTGAGTTGTGGAGGGGTTTATTCCAGGTGGGTTGTGGAGGGGTTTGTTTCCAAGTGGAAATTGTGGAGGGGTTTATTCCAAATGGAAATTATGGAGGGGTTTATTCCAAGTGAGTTGTAGAAGGGTTTATTCCAAGTG
>NW_020936414.1:0-348 GCF_003984885.1 Neopelma chrysocephalum
CACCCGACTAAAAGTGATTCTCTTCTGATCGGCCCCGTGAGAGCACAGAAAAATTAAAGCAACTGTCCTGGGGATTTGGGACCATTTGATGGGCTCGGAGTAATTGTGGGGACTATTATGGTCTGTTAATTCACTTGTGGTGATTTGAACCTGCCTGTGAAGGGAAGTCTGCGCTCCCGCAGAAATGCCTGCGGGTTGTGGAGGGGTTTGTTCCAAGTGGATTTGTGGAGGGGTTTATTCCAAGTGGATTTGTGAAGGGGTTTATTCCAAGTGAGTTGTAGAAGGGTTTATTCCAAGTGAGTTGTGGAGGGGTTTATTCCAAGTGAGTTGTAGAAGGGTTTATTCCAA
>NW_020936415.1:0-467 GCF_003984885.1 Neopelma chrysocephalum
AAAGGAGCATTTTTTCCAACAGGCCTCTAAAATTCAGTGAAGCCCTAAAGTAAGGAGCTAAATTATCTTAGTTTTTATATTTTTTCAAAAAGGCCTCTAAAATTCAGTAAAGTCCTGAAGTAAGGAGCTAAATTATCTTAGTTTTTTAATTATAACCCATACAGGGGGTTCAGAGCAGCCTGGCTGCCTGAAATCTTGGGGTCCTGGAAAGGAGCATTTTTTCCCACAGGGCTCTAAAATTCAGTGAAGTCCCAAAGTAAGAAGCTAAATTATCTTAGTTTTTATATTTTTCCAACAGGCCTCTAAAATTCAGTAGGCAATTCCTAAATTAAGCAGCTGAATTATCTGGATTTTTTTAGTTATAACCCATTATTTGCACCCCATGAGGGCTCGGAGCTGCCTGGAATCCTGGGGTCCTGCAAAGGAGCATTTTTTCCAACAGGCCTCTAAAATTCAGTGAAGCCCTA
>NW_020936416.1:0-392 GCF_003984885.1 Neopelma chrysocephalum
GATCACAGGAATCATGAGGGGCACACCAGGGCACATCGAGGCCACAGTCAAGGCCACAGGAATCATGAGGGGCACACCAGGGCACAGCAGGGCCAGCTCACAACACACCATCACTCGGCTGAAACAACTCCTGGTGTGCAGTTGCAGAAGTTCAACAGCAGCCCCTGGGAACTTGGGATGAACAGTGTCCTACAGTGTCCTACAAAAGGTCAGAGCCCGGTGACCTGTGTCCATGTGGCTGTGCCAGGGCCACACAACAGCCCTAAGGTGGAAACTTCCACCTGCACTTCACCTCCCAGGACACTCCAACCTCTGCTGTTTGCCCAAACAACTGACACGACTCATCTCTAACACGGCCCATCTGAGGATATCTGGCATCAGCCAACATCATA
>NW_020936417.1:0-316 GCF_003984885.1 Neopelma chrysocephalum
CAAGCCACGAGAATCATGAGGGGCACACCAGGGCACACTGAGGTCACGGGAATCATGAGGGGCACACCAGGGCACACCGAGGCCACGGGAACCAAGAGAGGCACACCAGGGCACACTGAGGCCATGGGAATCATGAGGGGCACACCAGGGCACACATCAAGGCCACAGGAAGCATGAGGGGCACACCAGGGCACACCGAGGTCACGGGAATTGTGAGGGGCACACCAGGGCACACCAAGGTCACTGGAATCATGAGGGGCACACCAGAGAACACATCAAGGCCACAGGAATCATGAGGGGCACACCAGGGCACACC
>NW_020936418.1:0-354 GCF_003984885.1 Neopelma chrysocephalum
GGGCACATCGAGGCCACAGGAATCATGAGGGGCACACCAGGGCACACCAGGGCCAGCTCACAACACACCCATCACTTGGCTGAAAACAACTCCTGGTGTGCAGTTGCAGAAGTTCAACAGCAGCCCCTGGGAACTTGGGATGAACAGTGTCCTACAGTGTCCTACAAAAGGTCAGAGCCCGGTGACCTGTGTCCATGTGGCTGTGCCAGGGCCACACAACAGCCCTAAGGTGGAAACTTCCACCTGCACTTCACCTCCCAGGACACTCCAACCTCTGCTGTTTGCCCAAACAACTGACACGACTCACCTCTAACACGGCCCATCTGAGGATATCTGGCATCAGCCAACATCATA
>NW_020936419.1:0-452 GCF_003984885.1 Neopelma chrysocephalum
GACAGGGACCATCAGGACCTCCTGGAACAGGGACCACCGGGACCCCTTGGGACAGGGACCACTGGGACCCCTCAGGGCAGGGACCCAACACCACCTGGGCCGTCCAGGTTCACCCCGAGAACCCACAGGGTCGTGTCCAATCCCGGTGGTTCCTGACAGCGCCAGTTATCCCATGGGAACTGACCCAAGGGCACCTGTATCCACCCCAGCCCGGGATGTCTCCTCTTATTCCTGGCCTGGTGTCTGCAGAGAGGATGGATGGAAGCCACCCAGGTCGTTCACCTGCACCATCCCCACCTCATCCTGCTGCCCTCGCCCCTTTCTGCTGGGATTGTGAGCGGCACACACCGGAATCGAGGGGCACACCAGGGCACACCGAGGCCATGGGAATCATGAGGGGCACAACAGGGAACACATCAAGGCCACAGGAATCATGAGGGGCACACCAGGGC
>NW_020936420.1:0-543 GCF_003984885.1 Neopelma chrysocephalum
GACAGGGACCATCAGGACCTCCTGGAACAGGGACCACCGGGACCCCTCGGGACAGGGACCACTGGGACCCCTCAGGGCAGGGACCCAACACCACCTGGGCCGTCCAGGTTCACCCCGAGAACCCACAGGGTCGTGTCCAATCCCGGCAGTTCCTGACAGCGCCGGTTATCCCATGGGAACTGACCCAAGAGCACCTGTATCCACCCCAGCCCGGGATGTCTCCTCTTATTCCTGGCCTGGTGTCTGCAGAGGGGATGGAAGCCACAAAGCCCGTTCACCTGCACCATCCCCACCACTGCCCTCGCCCTTTCCTGACGGGATTGTGAGTGGCACACACCGGAATCACGAAGGGCACACCAGGGCACACCGAGGCCATGGGAATCATGAGGGGCACGCCAGGGCACATCGAGGTCACTGGAATCATGAGGGGCACACCAGGGAACACTGAGGTCACAGGAATCATGAGGGGCACACCAGGGCACACACCGAGGCCATGGGAATCATGAGGGGCACACCAGGGCACACCAAGATCACAGGAATCAT
>NW_020936421.1:0-442 GCF_003984885.1 Neopelma chrysocephalum
CTTCCCTAAAAACATCGACCAAATCTTCCCTAAAAACATCGACCAAACCCCAAATCTTCCCTGAAAACAGCACCCACATGGAGACCCTTTCATCCTGAAGGATCCCAGAAATCCTGGAGTTTCTGGGCCAGCCCTGAACTGTTGAAGCCACTGAAGGTTTCAGGTTCCAGATTTGCCAAACCAAGTTAAAAAGGTGCAGGAGATGCAGGAGACCCACCTGTGCTGGCCCTGTTCCTGCACAAGCTTGTGCATGGCACGAGAGGATCATTAATTTTTCGGGCCCAGGCATCGTCCTGCTCTGGCACCGTTTGGGTTCTTCCCTGGTTTGGCACCCAAACACTCTCCTGGGGTAGCAGGAGGGGTTGGGGCACACCCAGGTTTCACCCCCTGGATGCTCACAGAGATGAGGATCCAGGGGTGCTGCCAAGGCCAGAGGTTTAGA
>NW_020936422.1:0-464 GCF_003984885.1 Neopelma chrysocephalum
TCTTCCCTAAAAACATCGACCAAATCTTCCCTAAAAACATCGACCAACCCCCAAATCTTCCCTAAAAACATCGACCAAACCCTAAATCTTCCCTGAAAACAGCACCCACATGGAGACCCTTTCATCCTGAAGGATCCCAGAAATCCTGGAGTTTCTGGGCCAGCCCTGAACTGTTGAAGCCACTGAAGGTTTCAGGTTCCAGATTTGCCAAACCAAGTTAAAAAGGTGCAGGAGATGCAGGAGACCCACCTGTGCTGGCCCTGTTCCTGCACAAGCTCGTGCATGGCATGAGAGGATCATTAATTTTTCGGGTCCTGCTCTGGCACCGTTTGGGTTCTTCCCTGGTTTGGCACCAAAACACTCTCCTGGGGTAGCAGGAGGGGTTGGAGCACAACCAGGTTTCACCCCCCTGGATGTTCACAGAGATGAGGATCCAGGGGTGCTGCCAAGGCCAGAGGTTTAGA
>NW_020936423.1:0-755 GCF_003984885.1 Neopelma chrysocephalum
GATTTTTAATGGGGGTTTTGTCCTCTCCTAACTCAAAATGATGTCCACGGGGATTATTTGGTCAGAACCAGTGGGGAAAAAAAGGCTTTTGACTGGGTTGGGAATAAGTCCCTGAGGGATGAACAGTCCTCATGTACCCACAAAGACTCCCAATCCAGACCCATGTTCACCTTAGGAAGTGAAATCCATCCAGAGGAAAACAGGAATGAAACAAACATTCGGAGAGGACCTCGTGGGTCACCTGGTCCCACCTCCCTGCTCCCTGTTCCTTCCCAGCCACTTCTCCTGCCCTCCCTTTGTAGCAATCCAGAGGAATTCCTCCATCTCCCTTTCTGGAGCACTGAGAGCCCCCAAAACTGTCTGCTCTCAGCCTCCCTGCCCAACACAGCATTCCCAAGAGTCACCTCTGAACTCCTGCCCAGCTCCTGAACTCATGGGCAGGACTTGCCTCTGTGCCAAGTGTTTTTTTTAAGTCTGTCTCCTTTCCAGGCATCTGTCAAATGCCAGGAGGTGCCAAGAGGGACAAAGAGAGGCAATTTATCTTGGAAAAACAGCCCCTGACACCAGGGCATCCCAGTGGGAAATCCCAGGCATGGAAACCCCAAACCTGCTCAGCAAAACCTCCCAAATTGTTAATGGAGCGTGGACAAACCAACACCAGCGACTTTATCCTTGGAAATGACTGAACTTTTAGGCAAGTCTTCCCTGAAAACATGGATCAACCCCCAAGTCTTCCCTAAAAACATGGATCAACC
>NW_020936424.1:0-751 GCF_003984885.1 Neopelma chrysocephalum
GATTTTTAATGGGGGTTTTGTCCTCTCCTAACTCAAAATGATGTCCATGGGGATTATTTGGTCAGAACCACCGGGGAAAAAAAGGCTTTTGACTGGGTTGGGAATAAATCCCTGAAGGATGAACGGTGGGTGACCTCCTCAGGTACCCACAAAGACTCCCAATCCAGACCCATGTTCACCTTAGGAAGTGAAATCCATCCAGAGGAAAACAGGAATGAAACAAACATTCGGAGAGGACCTCGTGGGTCACCTGGTCCCACCTCCCTGCTCCTTATTCCTTCCCAGCCACTTCTCCTGCCCTCCCTTTGTAGCAATCCAGAGGAATTCCTCCATCTCCCTTTCTGGAGCACTGAGAGCCCCCAAAACTGTCTGCTCTCAGCCTCCCTGCCCAACACAGCATTCCCAAGAGTCACCTCTGAACTCCTGCCCAGCTCCTGAACTCATGGGCAGGACTTGCCTCCGTGCCAAGTGTTTTTTTTAAGTCTGTCTCCTTTCCAGGCATCTGTCAAATGCCAGGAGGTGCCAAGAGGGACAAAGAGAGGCAATTTATCTTGGAAAAACAGCCCCTGACACCAGGGCATCCCAGTGGGAAATCCCAGGCATGGAAACCCCAAACCTGCTCAGCAAAACCTCCCAAATTGTTAATGGAGCGTGGACAAACCAACACCAGCGACTTTATCCTTGGAAAGGACTGAACTTTTAGGCAAGTCTTCCCTAAAAACATGGATCAACCCCCAAGTCTTCCCTAAAA
>NW_020936425.1:0-2091 GCF_003984885.1 Neopelma chrysocephalum
ATATTTGCTGACACCCAGAAGGCTCCTTTCTTTGAGCAGGGAGCATCTCATGAACAATTCTGCTTCGGGCTACGAAACATCAAAGTCAATCTCTCTTTTCTCCTTCTCTCCCAGAAAACCATGATGTGGGAAATGGACTCCCTCGAAACAGAGTTGCCTGCAGGGCAATTTGTGCTCATTACAACACGCTGGAACAAAATAAATATTATTTGATTGTAAAATACATTTCCTTCTCCTGGATCCATTTAAAAATGGGGCAAAATAATGCTCACCTCCAGATGTTCTCAGAGGCACAAACCCCTCCAGGTTGCTCACTCTCAACCCAGTTTAGATCACCTTGTTCTGGAGTCAAGGCTTCAAATTCAGGCATTGTCCTTTGGTGTCACTGGACTGGGAGTTGGGATATTCTTTGATCTGATGGAGAGAGTCCAGAGGAGGCCCCAAGAGGATCCCAGGGCTGGAGCAGCTCTGCTGGGAGGAAAGGCTGGGAGAGCTGGGATTGTTCAGCCTGGAGAGGAGAAGCTTTGGGGTGACCTGATTGTGGCCTTACAGGGCCTGAAGGGGCTCCAGGAAAGATGGAGAGAGACTATTTCCAAGGGCTGGAGGGACAGGACAAGGGGGAATGGCTTCAAACTGCCAGAGGGCAGGGATAGATGGGATACTGGGAAGGAATTCCTGGCTGTGAGGGTGGTGCAACCTTGATTTGTGTCCGAGTGTGTCTTGACAATGTTCAGCTCAGAGTGGGCCCAAGCATGTCATGATGGTTGGTTGAGATTTTTGGGGATGCTGCAGCACCCCAGCAGCATATTTTCATTTATTTTGATTCTGAAATGAAATTATTGCAAAGAAAATCCACATAGAAATATCCCAGAAACATCTGGAAAGAGCCCCATCCCCAGTGACAGTGGGTTTTACTGCTGCCCAGCTCAGAACTGCAGACCGTGAGCCAGGGGGATTTTCCAGAGGGCTTCATTTATTTGGAATTCTCCCCGGGTTTCCCATGGTTTCCCATGCCAGCTGTGACTGTTGGTCACCTCCTGCCAGTGCTGCCACCACGCTGGTGGGGTTCAGGTGCCAGTGCTGGGACAGAACCTGAGGGTCTCCTGAAGGATCAGCGCTTGCAGCAGATGGTGGAATTTTGCCACGGCCTTCGGGAGAAGCACTTTTTGGGCCTAAATTGCACCTTTTATATATAGCACCCAGTGCTGTTTGGCCTGGCAGGCGTCCAGGGTGTGGTTCCTCACGCCGTGTCACAGGACAGGGCTCTCCATGTGAACATTTCCCAGATGTTCTACCCCGGGCCAAATTTAGCCCCGGGGCTGGGATGTGGCATCCCGGCACGTAGACAGGGCTTTCCTGGAGGCCGTGGAGAGGCTCCTGTCATCCTGGAAGGAGGAGGATCCCTGGGATCCCTGGGTTTGTGCTGTGAGAACTGTTCCTCCCCGGGTGACCCCCGGAGGGGCCGTGGCAGCCGGGCAGGAGCAAAGCGTTGGAATTTGGCAGAGGCCCGGAAAACGTGTCCTGGTTTTCTTGACAGATGTCCACTGGGATGGGAAAGAGCTTTCCCCTGCCCATTAGGGGACCTCAGCAAGCTCCTGCATGGACTCACAAAATCCTGGGATATCCGGAGTTGGAAGGGACCCACAAGGATCATCCAGTCCAACTCCTGGCCCTGCACAGGCCCAGCCCCAAGAGTCACCCCCTGTGCCCCAGAGGATCATTCAAACCCTCCTGGAGCTCTGGCAGCCTTGGGGCCGTGCCCACTGCCCTGGGGAGCCTGGTCAGTGCCCAACTAGCCTCTGGGGGAAGAACCTTTCCCTGAGATCCACCCTGAGCCTGCCCTGTCCCAGCTCCAGCCCTTCCCTGGGTCTCCTGTCCCTGTCACAGAGAGCAAAGCTCAGCTCAGTGGAGCCTGCTTGGCACTTGGGGAGCTCAGTTCCTGGAGTGATGTCCATCCTGTCCTTGCCTGGCCATGGACACCTTTCCTGCAGTGTCCTGGGCTCCTCCTGTGTTCTCCCACCTCCTAAACTCTGGGAATGTTTCTACAACCAACAGCAGTTTCACTGCGTGTTCAAATTCTCTTTTAATCCA
>NW_020936426.1:0-303 GCF_003984885.1 Neopelma chrysocephalum
CAGAGCTCCAGGAGGTGCTGGCTGCAGGATTTCCACAAGGATTTTGCTCCCAAGGTCTTCCCAGCAGCTCTTCTCTTCCTTTCTTCCTGCTGTGGTTGGGATTGAAGCTGTGTCAGGAGGAATTTTGGGAAAGATTCTTCCCCTAGAAGGTGGTTGGACACAGGAACTCCCCAGCCCAGCCAGAACTCCAAGTTGAAGAATTTCCATGAGGATTTTGCTCCCAGGGTCTTCCCATAATCTCTTCTCCTCCTTTTTGCCTCCTGTGGTTGGGCTTGAAGCTGTGTCAGAGGTGTTTAGGTTGGA
>NW_020936427.1:0-415 GCF_003984885.1 Neopelma chrysocephalum
TCCCCAGCCTTGCCAGAGCTCCAGGAGATGCTGGTTGAAGAACTTCCTTGAGGATTTTGCTCCCAAGGTCTTCCCAGCTCCTCTTCTCCTTTCTCCCTCCTGTGATTGGGCTTGAAGCTGTGTCAGAGGTGTTTAGGTTGGATTTTAGGACAAACTTTTTCCCCCAGAGGATGAAGGACACAAGAACTCCACCAGCCCCAATCCTGCCAGAGCTCCAGGAGGTGCTGGTTGAAGAATTTCCATGAGGATTTTGCTCCCAAGGTCTTCCCAGCACCTCTTCTCTTCCTTTCTCCCTCCTCTGGTTGGGATTGAAGCTGTGTCAGGAGGGGTTTTGGGAAAAGTTCTTCCCCTAGAAGGTGGTTGGACATAGGAACTCCCCAGCCCAGCCAGAGCTCCAAATTGAAGAATTTCCATG
>NW_020936428.1:0-905 GCF_003984885.1 Neopelma chrysocephalum
TCGGGTGGGTTCCCCCCTTTGGGAGAACATTCCCACGACATTCCCAGGTGGATCCAGGCCTTCCCAGGGCTCCCCACCTCCGAGGCCTCGATGGCCAAATCCATCTCCTCGTCGCACACGTTGGACCAGAACTCGATGCCCTGCAGAGCCACCTCATCGATGTCGCTCTTCATCGCCTCAATCGTGATCTGGGAAGGGGAAAACACGGAAAAAAGGGAAAAAAGGGACATTTAACAAGTTGTTTCTCCTGGAATCTGTGTCCAGCTTTGGGCCTGTGGCTGAAATCGGAGCCCACACTGGAGTTATTGTTCTTGGAGGTTCCAAAAGGGATTGTTTGATGGGCTCTGAGCCCCCCTGGGAGGGCACGGACAAAAATCAGCCTCGGCCCAGGTTTTGGAGCCTGAAAGAACTGCTGGGGTTACAGGGGTTTTATAGGGAGAGGGATTGCCAGCATCCAGGGAAAGGGAGGGAATGAGGAATACAAGAGGAAGAAAAATGAGGAATACCAGAGGAATTACAATCAGGAATACCAGAGGAATTAAAATCAGGAATACCAGAAGAAATAAAATCAGAGGTACAAGAGGGATTAAAATCAGGAATAAAAGAGTAATTAAAATCAGGAATACCAGAGGAATTAAAATGAGGAATACAAGAGGAATTAAATTAAAATCAGGAATACAAGAGGAATTAAATTAAAATCAGGAATACAAGAGGAAGAAAAATGAGGAATACAAGAGGAATTATAATCAGGAATACAAGAGGAATTAAGATCAGGAATACGAGAGGAAGAAAAATGAGGAATACCACAGGAATTAAAATCAGGAATACCAGAAGAAATAAAATCAGGAGTACCAGAGAAATTAAAATCAGGAATACAGGAGGAATTAAAATCAGGAATACAGGAG
>NW_020936429.1:0-849 GCF_003984885.1 Neopelma chrysocephalum
TCGGGTGGGTTCCCCCCTTTGGGAGAACATTCCCACGACATTCCCAGCTGGATCCAGGCCTTCCCAGGGCTCCCCACCTCCGAGGCCTCGATGGCCAAATCCATCTCCTCGTCGCACACGTTGGACCAGAACTCGATGCCCTGCAGAGCCACCTCATCGATGTCGCTCTTCATCGCCTCAATCGTGATCTGGGAAGGGGAAAACATGGAAAAAACGGGAAAAAAGGGACATTTAACAAGTTGTTTCTCCCGGAATCTGTGTCCAGCTTTGGGCCTGTGGCTGAAATCGGAGCCCACACTGGAGTTATTGTTCTTGGAGGTTCCAAAAGGGATTGTTTGATGGGCTCTGAGCCCCCCTGGGAGGGCACGGACAAAAATCAACATTGACCCAGGTTTTGGAGCCTGAAAGAACTGCTGGGGTTACAGGGTTTTATAGGGAGAGGGATTGCCAGCATCCAGGGAAAGGGAGGGAAATGAGGAATACCAGAGGAATTAAAATCAGGAATACCAGAAGAAATAAAATCAGAGGTACAAGAGGGATTAAAATCAGGAATAAAAGAGTAATTAAAATCAGGAATACCAGAGGAATTAAAATGAGGAATACAAGAGGAATTAAATTAAAATCAGGAATACAAGAGGAAGAAAAATGAGGAATACAAGAGGAATTAAAATCAGGAATACGAGAGGAAGAAAAATGAGGAATACCACAGGAATTAAAATCAGGAATACCAGAAGAAATAAAATCAGGAGTACCAGAGAAATTAAAATCAGGAGTACCAGAGGAATTAAAATCAGGAGTACCAGAGGAATTAAAATCAGGAATACAGGAGGAATTAAAATCAGGAATACA
>NW_020936430.1:0-549 GCF_003984885.1 Neopelma chrysocephalum
AGTTCAATCCTTCAGGAACTGCTCCAGTGTGGGTCCTTCCACAGCATGAGTTCAATCCTTCAGGAACTGCTCCAGTGTGGGTCCTTCCCACAAGTTCAGTCCTTCAGGAACTGCTCCAGTGTGGGTCCTTCCACAGCATGAGTCCTTCCACAGGGCGAGTTCCTTCAGGAATGGCTCCAGTGTGGGCCCTTCCATGGGGTCAGTCCTTCAGGAGCTGTTCCAGCACATGTTTCTCTCCACAGGCCCTTCCAGGACCCTGCTCCAGTGTGGCCTAACCACTGGATCACAGCCTCCTTCAGCATCCACCTGCTCCAACATGGGGCTGTTCCACGGGCTGCAGGTGGATTTCTGCTCCCCTGTGGACCTCCATGGGCTGCAGGAGGATAACCTGCTGCACCATGGGCTGCACCAGTGGCTGCAGGGGAATCTCAGCTCCAGCACATTTGACAGCATCTCTTCCCCTTCCTGCTTTGCTGACTTTTGTGTCTGCAGAGCTATTCCTCTCACATATTCTCATTCCTCTCTCCTGTGGCTGCAATTGCTTCTGCA
>NW_020936431.1:0-530 GCF_003984885.1 Neopelma chrysocephalum
GAACTGCTCCAGTGTGGGTCCTTCCCACAAGTTCAATCCTTCAGGAACTGCTCCAGTGTGGGTCCTTCCCACAAGTTCAGTCCTTCAGGAACTGCTCCAGTGTGGGTCCTTCCACAGCATGAGTCCTTCCACAGGGCGAGTTCCTTCAGGAACGGCTCCATTGTGGGCCCTTCCATGGGGTCAGTCCTTCAGGAGCTGTTCCAGCACGTGTTTCTCTCCACAGGCCCTTCCAGGACCCTGCTCCAGTGTGGCCTAACCACTGGATCACAGCCTCCTTCAGCATCCACCTGCTCCAACATGGGGCTGTTCCACGGGCTGCAGGTGGATTTCTGCTCCCCTGTGGACCTCCATGGGCTGCAGGAGGATAACCTGCTGCACCATGGGCTGCACCATTGGCTGCAGGGGAATCTCAGCTCCAGCACATTTGACAGCATCTCTTCCCCTTCCTGCTTTGCTGACTTTTGTGTCTGCAGAGCTATTCCCCTCACATATTCTCATTCCTCTCTCCTGTGGCTGCAATTGCTTCTGCA
>NW_020936432.1:0-387 GCF_003984885.1 Neopelma chrysocephalum
CCCTACAGGACCCAATTTACAGGATCCCAACCCTACAGGACCCAATTCTACAGGATCCCAATCCTACAGGAGCCCGACCCTACAGGACCCAACCCTACGAGATCCCAACCCTACAGAACCCCAACCTTACAGAACCCCAACCCTACAGGATCCCAATCCTACAGGAGCCCAACCCCACAGGATCCCGACCCTACAGGACCCAACCCTACAGAACCCCAATGTTACAGGAGCCCAACCCTACAGGATCCCAATCCTACAGTACCCAACCCTACAGGACCCAACCCTATGGGATCCCAACCCTACAGAATCCCAACCTTACAGAACCCCAACCCTACAGGAGCCCAACCCCACAGGAGCCCAACCCTACAGGAGCACAACCCTACAGGA
>NW_020936433.1:0-926 GCF_003984885.1 Neopelma chrysocephalum
AGTGGAGCAGGGACAATGTAGGGAGCAGGCAGAGGCACGCTCTCACAGTGCTGTGCATGCTGGGCAGGATGACAGGGCAGTGCTGTGTGGTGGGGTCAGGGCTCCCACAACAGCCCAGCCAGGAGCTGGCTCTGCAGAGGGAGGTCAGGTGCATTCCCAGCAGCAGCCCACGTGGGAGCAGGACTCCATGCCCTCTGCTGTGGACACCCCGGTGGGAGCAGCACCCACAGCTGCACCATCCCCTCCCCACAGGTGCTGAAGTCACTCAACAAAACGTACCAGAAGCTGCAGCGGAGGCCGGTCACCGTGGACCTCGACCCCAAGGCCGTGACCTGCAATGAGCTGTTTGGGGTCATCCATCCGGCCACACGGGAGTGGAAGGATGGTGAGACACCAATGCTGTAAGCTCTGTTTATGAGATGTGAGATGGAAAAGGAAGACCTTTGCTTGGGGCTCTTTCCTGGGGTGGGAGGGAGAAGGAATGTCTTTCATGGGAGCACCAGCCCTGTGTGTCTCCCAGCAAACAGCCGTGCATGGAGAGGACCAACCCATGTCTCTCTGTGGGGCAGGTCTGTTCTCCACAGCGATGCGTGACCTGGCCAACATCACACATGACGGGCCCAAGTGGATCATCCTCGATGGAGACATTGATCCCATGTGGATCGAGTCCCTGAACACAGTCATGGATGACAATAAGGTTGGTGCCATCACACTCCAAGGGCTTTGCTTGCTCGTTAACTCAGGAGGGTCAGCTCTGGGCACCCCTCACAACGAGCCACTTCCCCCAGGTTCTCACCTTGGCCAGCAACGAGCGTATCCCCCTCACCCCCACCATGAGGCTCATCTTCGAGATCAGCCACCTGCGCACGGCCACGCCCGCCACCGTGTCCCGGGCAGGAATCCTCTACATCAACCCCACAGACCTC
>NW_020936434.1:0-1153 GCF_003984885.1 Neopelma chrysocephalum
AGTGGAGCAGGGACAATGTAGGGAGCAGGCAGAGGCACGCTCTCACAATGCTGTGCATGCTGGGCAGGATGACAGGGCAGTGCTGTGTGGTGGGGTCAGGGCTCCCACAACAGCCCAGCCAGGAGCTGGCTCTGCAGAGGGAGGTCAGGTGCATTCCCAGCAGCAGCCCACGTGGGAGCAGGACTCCGTGCCCTCTGCTGCAGGCAGATGCTGCCGAAGGCTGTGGACACCCCGGTGGGAGCAGCACCCACAGCTGCACCATCCCCTCCCCACAGGTGCTGAAGTCACTCAACAAAACGTACCAGAAGCTGCAGCGGAGGCCGGTCACCGTGGACCTCGACCCCAAGGCCGTGACCTGCAATGAGCTGTTCGGGGTCATCCATCCGGCCACGCGGGAGTGGAAGGATGGTGAGACACCAATGCTGTGAGCTCTGTTTATGAGATGTGAGATGGAAAAGGAAGACCTTTGCTTGGGGCTCTTTCCTGGGGTGGGAGGGAGAAGGAATGTCTTTCATGGGAGCACCAGCCCTGTGTGTCTCCCAGCAAACAGCCGTGCATGGAGAGGACCAACCCATGTCTCTCTGTGGGGCAGGTCTGTTCTCCACAGCGATGCGTGACCTGGCCAACATCACACATGACGGGCCCAAGTGGATCATCCTCGATGGAGACATTGATCCCATGTGGATCGAGTCCCTGAACACAGTCATGGATGACAATAAGGTTGGTGCCATCACACTCCAGGGGCTTTGCTTGCTCGTTAACTCAGGAGGGTCAGCTCTGGGCACCCCTCACAATGAGCCACTTCCCCCAGGTTCTCACCTTGGCCAGCAACGAGCGTATCCCCCTCACCCCCACCATGAGGCTCATCTTCGAGATCAGCCACCTGCGCACAGCCACGCCCGCCACCGTGTCCCGGGCAGGGATCCTCTACATCAACCCCACAGACCTCGGCTGGCACCCGTGAGCCAGGAAGGGAGGAGGACGGGGTGGGAAGGGATCAGATGGACAGGGTGGGACAAGATGGGATCTGATGGGATGGGATGGAATAGGACAAGATGGGATGGAATGAGACAAGATGGGATCTGTGGACACAGATGGGATGGGATGGGATGGGATGGGATGGGCACTGGCCCCCACATGCTCACTGCAGCCC
>NW_020936435.1:0-474 GCF_003984885.1 Neopelma chrysocephalum
GCTGGAAAACAGGGGATGGTTGGGAATAGGTTTCCATGGAAAAACAGCGTTAGTGCCTCATGTTTCCTTCCCCGGTTCTGGGAAGGCAGAGAGTTTACAAGGATAAGAGGGAATGGAAATAGGGCAAAGGGCGGAGTTTTGTCCCAAAATTCTGACTAACAGACACTGGTCTGTAGGTGCAGCTTAATTTAGGACTCCCTCAGCACTGGGGACCAACAAAACACAGATTAAGTGACTACTCTGCTCCAAAATCCAGATAAACAGACACTGGGGAATTCAGGTACAACTCCCTTGGCACAGGGAATCAGCAAGACACAGAGTGAGGTTCTGCTCTGCTCAAAAATCTGAATTAAAGACACTCTGACGTATAAATATATCTTAATTTATAACCTCCTCAGCACAGGGAATCTACAAGACACAGAGTAAGTTACTGCTCTAAATCCAAATTAACAGGCACTGGGACATGTAGGTACC
>NW_020936436.1:0-509 GCF_003984885.1 Neopelma chrysocephalum
GCTGGAAAACAGGGGATGGTTGGGAATAGGTTTCCATGGAAAAACAGTGTTAGTGCCTCATGTTTCCTTCCCCGGTTCCGGGAAGGGAGAGAGTTTACAAGGATAAGAGGGAATGGAAATAGGGCAAAGGGCGGAGTTTTGTCCCAAAATTCTGACTAACAGACACTGGTCTGTAGGTAGAGCTTAATTTAGGACTCCCTCAGCACTGGGGACCAACAAAACACAGATTAAGTGACTACTCTGCTCCAAAATCCAGATAAACAGACACTGGGGAATTCAGGTACAACTCCCTTGGCACAGGGAATCAGCAAGACACAGAGTAAGGTTCTGCTCTGCTCAAAAATCTGAATTAGAAGACACTGACATATATCTTAATTTATAACCTTCTCAGCACAGGGAATCTACAAGACACAGATTAAGTTACTGCTCTAAATCCAAATTAACAGGCACTGGGACATGTAAGTACCTCTTAATTCATCACTTCCTTAGCACAGGGAATCCACAAGACA
>NW_020936437.1:0-442 GCF_003984885.1 Neopelma chrysocephalum
TGAAATTCGGGTGGTGGTTTAGTGTGAACTCCTGGAATGTTTCCTAAGGGAGCACAGGTCTAAGTTCTCATCCCATGAGAAATCCCACCGGCTCACCTTGAATTCCCAAGGCCATTCCCACCTCCTGTTGTGAGCCCCCAAACCCAACCAGCGACAGGAGGAAAGAGCTCTGAGGCCACCCAGGGCTGGGATTTCAAACACACAACAAAAAAGGGGGGTGGTGTCGTGTTTTGGGGGGAGTTTCGTGCCCGTTTCTGGTGGATGAATTAAATCAGGACCTCAGAAGGAGATTTAAGTGGGTTTTTACTGAATTTGAGAGATGATATTACAAACAACAGGTCTCCAGCACCCACCAGGTGTCCAGAGGAGGGATTCCAGACTGGAAGTCACATCCACAGGGAGTTAAGGATGGATCAGTCAGCCCCTACCAGAGTCCCAAGGG
>NW_020936438.1:0-3342 GCF_003984885.1 Neopelma chrysocephalum
ATCCCTGAGGACATTCCTGGGAAATCAGGAGCCGCGCTGGCGTTTTTAGGAAGTCGGGGCTTTGTTTCCTTAAAGGATGGACAAATGTGGGGATAGAATTCCATGTCTGCTCATTCCCAGCTCCTCTCCAGCATCCCTGGAAGCAGCAGCAGCAGGACCCGCCTGCTCCTGTTGGACAGGTTTGATGGGAGGGAGCAAAGAAATCCAAGGGTTTTCTCTCAGCTGGAATTCCCAAGGTGCTGGAATTCCCCACCTTTTACACCTGCTGTGGCCACGTCCCAGCTTTCCTGTCTTGTGTTTGATCCTGGAATGAGCTGATTCCGGAAGGGAATTCACAGGCCTTTTATTTGTACCTGTTAATCCCTTTTTGGTTGGTTTGATTGGAATTTTGTGGGAAGGGAAATCCTTGAAGTGGTTTCCCACTGGGAGAGGTGAGCGCTTGCCACGGGAAGGTGCAGCTGGAGGGGATGGATGGAAAATGGGAATGTGCCTTTGGATGGGACAGGGAATGCAGGATGGCAGTGCCAGCCTGAAAGGACGGATAAAATTCAGGATGGAGGCTGATGATCCAGGTGGGAATCCGTGGGAATGGATTGTTGTTCCGTCGGGATTCCCGGGAAGAGCCACGGAGCAGATGGAGGGATAAAAGCTTTTCTTCCACATGATTTGAGGGTTAATGGGCTGGGATTGGTTTGGGAATCCCTGTGTCTTCCCACTCCGCAGGAGGAGAAGGATCCTGCTTCCCTCCCTTCCCATCTCATTCCCAGTTGGATGTGGCCCTGGGAGAAATTCTGAGGGAATTTTGCAGGCCTTGTTTTCCCTTCCCAACCACGTCGTCGTCCTTCCTACCTCGAAGCTGCTGCGGAGGGCTGGGAATTCGGGAAGGAGAGCAGGAGTTTGGGATCAGAGGCTGAGAATCCACAGGGATGACATTCCAGTTCTCCTGGGATGGGAGGGAGGAGAGGGCCAGGCTTGGCTGGATTGGAGAGGGAATTCCAGGAGAAAATCCGGAGCAAACGTGGCCGCTCCACGTTGCTGCTTCCACTGCTCCAGAGGGAAACAAAACGGGGGGAAAACCAGGGAAAAACCACCTCCAGGGCTGCTTTTCCACCCCAGCCCCGAAGCTCCAGGGGGGGATCATCCCAATCCCGCTTTTGGAGGGAGAAAATGAGGGAGGGAAAGAAATTCCGGAGGGTTTCCCGGCTGGAAATGGTGGGAATGAAGCGGAGCCGCTCGGGTGGGAGACAAACCCCGCTCGGAATTGTGGAGCTGCTGGTTAACCCTTTCCCTGGAATTCTCTTCCCTTTTTTCCCCCCTCTCCATGAATTAAAACAACAAATCCCATCGAAAGGCAATGCCAGCACCAACCCTGCTGGGATTTTCCTTGGATTTTCCCCTCCCAAGCTGGTTTTCCAAGGCAGAAAGATGTGGATGGACATCACCGGGATCATCCCAATGTCATTCCTGCTCCAAAGGATCTGCTTGGAGGCTCCAAGGGAATTGAAGATTCAAGGAAAATTCCTCTACAATCCCAACATTCCCAGCAATGCACAATCCAGGCTTTTCCAACACATGGTTTTTTTTGGGAATGAGGGTTTAAATTCCCCATCCATGAATTTGGGATGGTTCCAAAGCTTCTGAGGGATGGTGGGAAGAGAAATGAGCCCGAAGGGTTGGGAAGGAACTCGGCAATTCCACAGATCCAGGTGTTTGTGCCGAAGGAATTGGGTGGTGCAGGGAGACAGGGAATTAAGAGCAACAGGTTTTTTCCTGGGATTCACACGCGGTTGTGGCCACAGGGAATTCCAGGATATGAACCCCAGTGATGGGAGCAAAGCGTTTCGTTGGAAAATCAAAGGATTCCTTGTGGAAATACGGACAAAAATCCCCTTTGGATCTTTCCTTCGCCGCCGGGCTCTGGGGGATCCTGGAATTGCTGAGGTTGGAAAAGCCCTCTGGGATCAGAGTCCAACCATTCCCAGCACTGCCAAGGCCACTCTGCCCGTGTCCCCAAGTGCCACATCCACAGGGCTTTGGAATCCCTCTGGGAATGGGGACTCCACCCCTGCCCTGGGCAGCCCTTTCCAGGAGGAATTTTCCCAATATCCATCCTAAATTCCCTCTGGCACAGCTGGAGGCCGTTCCCGCTCCTCCTGTCCCTTGTTCCCTGGGAGCAGATCCCAATCCCTGCCCGTCTCCCCCCTCCTGTCAGGGAGTTGTCCTGGGAAACAGGAATTTTTCCAAGGATACACAACCAAGGTGTTGAATTTTCCGAGGCGCTTTTGTTCCCGGGGTTTTGTTTCTTCTGGAAGTCCCGCTGCTCCAGCTGGGATCGAGCCATTTCCATAGTAACCAGGATTAGGAATTCAGGGAGGGATGAGCAGCAGGGACACACAAGTTCTGCCTTTCAAAAATCCTCCTTTGATCCCAGCAAACGGATTCCAAACGGCTCCTGGAAAACCAGTGGCGGATCCTGGATCCCGAGGATGTTTTAAGGAAGTTTTTAAGGTTTTTCCCTTCAGGACTTTCTGTTGGATGGTTTAATTGTGACCCTTTGTTTTTTGGGCTCCTTGGAGAATTGTTGGATTCTGGAGCTGTTTTCCTGCCAGGAGAAACCTTTGGCTGCTCCGGGCACCTTTCAGGATTTGGCTTTTTGCCTCTGGAATGAAACCTTTGGAAAAAGCCTGGAGGTGAGGACAGGGCCGGGCCAGGATTCCAGGACACCTGAGCTTCCCCTTGGCCAGGGGGGAAGGAAAAGGTCCCAGGAGGTGCCATCCTGGGATGAGGGAACTTCCCTGGGAGCTCAGCTCACCTCCATGTCTCCTTCAATCCAAAGAAATTCCAAGGAAAATGGAGACTTCACCACCAAAAAAGGTGGATGCTTATTCCATGGATGATGTTATCCATGAGGAAATCCTACTGTGGGATCTGGGAGCTTCCCAGTTGCCAGAGATGAGATGAAGGAACTTCCCTGGGAGCTGAGCTCACCTCAGTGTCTCCTTCAATCCAAAGAAATTCCAAGGAAAACAGGGATTTAACTACAAACAAGGTGGATGCTCATTCCCTGGATGATGTTATCCATGAGGAAATCCCACTGTGGGATCTGGGAGCTTCCCAGTTGCCAGAGAGATGAGATGAAGGAATGTCCCTGGGAGCTCAACTCCGTATCTCCTTCAGAACAAGGAAATTCCAAGGAAAACAGTGGATGTGACCCCCAAACAAGGTGGATGCTCATTCCCTGGATGAAGTTTTCCATGCACAAAATCCCACTGTGGGACCTGGAGCTTCCCAGTGCCCAGAGAGAAGAGGATGGGATGAAGGAATATCCCTGGGAGCTGAGCT
>NW_020936439.1:0-3169 GCF_003984885.1 Neopelma chrysocephalum
ATCCCTGAGGACATTCCTGGGAAATCAGGAGCCGCGCTGGCGTTTTTTAGGAAGTCGGGGCTTTGTTTCCTTAAAGGATGGACAAATGTGGGGATAGAATTCCATGTCTGCTCATTCCCAGCTCCTCTCCAGCATCCCTGGAAGCAGCAGCAACAGGACCCACCTGCTCCTGTTGGACAGGTTTTATGGGAGGGAGCGAAGAAATCCAAGGGTTTTCTCTCAGCTGGAATTCCCAAGGTGCTGGAATTCCCCACCTTTTACACCTGCTGTGGCCACATCCCAGCTTTCCTGGCTTGTGTTTGATCCTGGAATGAGCTGATTCCGGAAGGGAATTCACAGGCCTTTTATTTGTACCTGTTAATCCCTTTTTTGGTTGGTTTGGTTGGAATTTTGTGGGAAGGGAAATCCTTGAAGTGGTTTCCCACTGGGAGAGGTGAGCACCGGCCAGGGGAAGGTGCAGCTGGAGGGGATGGATGGAAAATGGGAATGTGCCTTTGGATGGGGCAGGGAATGCAGGATGGCAGTGCCAACCCGAAAGGATGGATAAAATTCAGGATGGAGGCTGATGATCCAGGTGGGAATCCGTGGGAATGGATTGTTGTTCCTTTGGGATTCCTGGGAAGAGCCACGGAGCAGATGGAGGGATAAAAGCTTTCCTTCCACATGATTTGAGGGTTAATGGGCTGGGATTGGTTTGGGAATCCCTGTGTCTTCCCACTCCGCAGGTGGAGAAGGATCCTGCTTCCCTCCCTTTCCGTCTCATTCCCGGTTGGATGTGGCCCTGGGAGGAAATTCTGAGGGAATTTTGCAGGCCTTGTTTTCCCTTCCCAACCACGTCGTCGTCCTTCCTGCCTCGGAGCTGCTGCGGAGGGCTGGGAATTCGGGAAGGAGAGCAGGAGTTTGGGATCAGAGGCTGAGAATCCACAGGGATGACATTCCAGTTCTGGGATGGGAGGGAGGAGAGGGCTGGGCTTGGCTGGATTGGAGAGGGAATTCCGGGAGAAAATCCGGAGCAAACGTGGCCGCTCCACGTTGCTGCTTCCACTGCTCCAGAGGGAAAGAAAACGGGGGGAAAACCAGGGAAAAACCACCTCCAGGGCTGCTTTTCCACCCCAGCCCCGAAGCTCCAGGGGGGGATCATCCCAATCCCGCTTTTGGAGGGAGAAAATGAGGGAGGGAAAGAAATTCCGGAGGGTTTCCCGGCTGGAAATGGTGGGAATGAAGCGGAGCCGCTCGGGTGGGAGGCAAACCCTGCTCAGAATTGTGGAGCTGCTGGCTAACCCTTTCCCTGGAATTCTCTTCCCTTTTTTCCCCCCTCTCCATGAATTAAAACAACAAATCCCATCGAAAGGCAATGCCAGCACCAACCCTGCTGGGATTTTCCTTGGATTTTCCCCTCCCAAGCTGGTTTTCCAAGGCAGAAAGATGCGGATGGACATCACCGGGATCATCCCAATGTCATTCCTGCTCCAAAGGATCTGCTTGGAGGCTCCAAGGGAATTGAAGATTCAAGGAAAATTCCTCTACAATCCCAGCATTCCCAGTGATGCACAATCCAGGCTTTTCCAACACATGTTTTTTTTTGGGAATGAGGGTTTAAATTCCCCATCCATGAATTTGGGATGGTTCCAAAGCTTCTGAGGGATGGTGGGAAGAGAAATGAGCCCGAAGGGTTGGGAAGGAACTCGGCAATTCTACGGATCCAGGTGTTTGTGCCGAAGGAATTGGGTGGCGCAGGGAGACAGGGAATTAAGAGCAGCAGGTTTTTTCCTGGGATTCACACGCGGTTGTGGCCACAGGGAATTCCAGGATACGAACCCCAGTGATGGGAACAAAGCGTTTCGTTGGAAAATCAAAGGATTCCTTGTGGAAATACGGACAAAAATCCCCTTTGGATCTTTCCTTCTCCACAGGGCGGGATCTCCGCCGGGCTCTGGGGGATCCTGGAATTGCTGAGGTTGGAAAAGCCCTCTGGGATCAGAGTCCAACCATTCCCAGCACTGCCAAGGCCACTCTGCCCGTGTCCCCAAGTGCCACATCCACAGGGCTTTGGAATCCCTCCGGGAATGGGGACTCCACCCCTGCCCTGGGCAGCCCTTTCCAGGAGGAATTTTCCCAATATCCATCCTAAATTCCCTCTGGCACAGCTGGAGGCCGTTCCCGCTCCTCCTGTCCCTTGTTCCCTGGGAGCAGATCCTGATCCCTCCCCGGCTCCCCCCTCCTGTCAGGGAGTTGTCCTGGGAAACAGGAATTTTTCCAAGGACACGCGGCCAAGGTGTTGAATTTTCCGAGGTGCTTTTGTTCCCGGGGTTTTGTTTCTCCTGGAAGTCCCGCTGCTCCAGCTGGGATCGAGCCATTTCCATAGTAACCAGGATTAGGAATTCAGGGAGGGATGAGCAGCAGGGACACACAAGTTCTGCCTTTCAAAAATCCTCCTTTGATCCCAGCAAACGGATTCCAAACAGCTCCTGGAAAACCAGTGGCGGATCCTGGATCCCGAGGATGTTTTAAGGAAGTTTTTAAGGTTTTTCCCTTCAGGACTTTTTGTTGGATGGTTTAATTGTGACCCTTTGTTTTTTTGGCTCCTTGGAGAATTGTTGGATTCTGGAGCTGTTTTCCTGCCAGGAGAAACCTTTGGCTGCTCCGGGCACCTTTCAGGACTTGGCTTTTTGCCTCTGGAATGAAACCTTTGGAAAAAGCCTGGAGGTGAGGGCAGGGCTGGGCCAGGATTCCAGGACACCTGAGCTTCCCCTTGGCCAGGGGGGAAGGAAAAGGTCCCAGGAGGTGCCATCCCGGGATGAAGGAATATCCCTGGGAGCTGAGCTCACTTCTGTGTCTCCTTCAATCCAAAGAAATTCCAAGGAAAATGGAGACTTCACCACCAAAAAAGGTGGATGCTTATTCCATGGATGATGTTATCCATGAGGAAATCCCATTGTGGGATCTGGGAGCTTCCCAGTTGCCAGAGATGAGATGAAGGAACTTCCCTGGGAGCTGAGCTCACCTCCATGTCTCCTTCAATCCAAAGAAATTCCAAGGAAAGTGGAGACTTCACCACCAAACAGGGTGGATTCTTATTCTCTGGATGAAGTTATCCATGAGGAAATCCCACTGTGGCACCTGGAGCTTCCCAGTTGCCAGAGAGAAGAGGATGGGATGAAGGAATATC
>NW_020936440.1:0-1098 GCF_003984885.1 Neopelma chrysocephalum
TCACTGGGATATCTGTGGAGAGCAGGGGGTCACTGGGATATCTGTGGAGATCAGGGGGTCACTGGGATATCACTGGACAGCAACTGGAAAACACTCCCCACTCACGGCCGTGGCTGAAGGAGAGCAGAGCATCTGGGAATTCCTCCAGCCCCCGTGTCCCAGCCTCACTCCAGCCTGGACAACCTGCCAGGAGCTCAGGGAGGGGGGAAATAACAGCACCAGGCGAGTTCCTCTCAGGTCACTCCACGATTGAAAAACCAGGCAGGCTGGGAAGGTGGACGAGGGGCTCCTGCTCCGAGGGGTTTTTCCTCCAGGAGCAGCACCAGGAGCCGGGTTTTGTTCCTGGGAACACAGGGAGGTTTGGATTCCCCCCTCAAACCTTAGGAAAGCTCCTGAATTCAAACGCATTCACACACAGAGCTGGCTGGGCCTTGGTTTGTTGTTGTTTTTTTTTTTTGGAGGTGCTGGGACTCTCATCTGGGGCACATTTCCTCTTGGCTGTCCCAGCCGAGCCTGCTGGCCAATGGCAACAGCAAATCCATCCTGACTCCACTATCCATGGAGTTTTCCTCGTCTTTCTGCTGCAGCTTTGGGCTGCTGGTTGTGACAGGACTCACGAACGGCACCTAAAAATATTCCAGGACAGCAAATCCGTACAAACAGGGCAGAATTCCTCCTGTTTGTTCAAGCCCAGAAATAAAAATAAGACTAATAATTACAAGAATAATAAACCCCTGGCTGATTTATAAATAGAAACCAGAGAACCCTTTGGAATTGGCTCTGACTGGATGGATGCAGTTTGTTCTTGCTGGAATAAATCTTGGAATGAACCAGGAGCTGCAGCAAAGGAGAGGAAGATGGGAGCAAAAGGGGGTCCTGGGTGGGAAGGGGTATTTTTTGGCTCTGCCCGTTGATGCTGCTGCCAGGACTGGTAGTTTCTGGAAAGAGGGACTGGAGATTTTTCCAGGGGAAGAGAAGGAAAGGGAGGAGCAGGAGGTGCCCTTAGGAGGCATTCAAGGTGATGGGACCCCAAAAAAGCAGGGAAGGCATCATTCCCAAATGTCTTGCTGCAAGTCTGGGAATGCATCCCATACCCCC
>NW_020936441.1:0-579 GCF_003984885.1 Neopelma chrysocephalum
TTACAGACTCTATGTTTTTATATATGTTGTTTTTACACACATATTTCCATGTGGATATATTAGATATTGTATTCTCATGTAATCCCAGGATGGTTTGAGTTGGAAGGGATCTTCAGGATCAGCCAGTTCCACCCCCACATGGTGAGCAAAGACTTCCATCAGCTCAATCCACGAGATTTCAGCTACAATTCCTACCAATTAATAGGAATATACTGTTGAACTGTTTGGAAATTAAGAGGCTTACAGCAGAGCAGCAAAATAAATCCTTTGTGATAAGATTTATTTAATAGCCATTGATCACCCAGGGAGCAGGGCCGGACCCCCCATCTCCCTCCTCCTGTCAGGGAGTTGCAGAGTGTGGAATTCCTATGAAATGGGATGGAAACTCTGTCCCATATTCCGGGTCTTGGACCCTTGAATCTGTGGCCTGAAGCAGCTTTGGAAGATTTGGAAGGGAAACACTCCTGGTCTGGGATATCTGTGGACTCAGGGGGTTACTGGGATACCTGTGGAGAGCAGGGGGTCACTGGGATATCTGTGGAGAGCAGGAATGTTACTGGGATATCTGTGGAGAGCAGG
>NW_020936442.1:0-621 GCF_003984885.1 Neopelma chrysocephalum
AAAAAAATTCCTGTCCATCCATCCTTTTCAGGCCTAAGCTCCCAGGAGAACTCTCAGTGCAAGAATTATATCAAGTAATTTACAGACTCTATGTTTTTATATATGTTGGTTTTACACAAACATTTCCATGTGGATATATTAGAGATTGTATTATCATGGAATCCAGGATGGTTTGGGATGGAAGGGATCTTCAGGATCATCCAGTTCCATCCTCACATGCTGAGCAAAGACTTCCATCAGCTCAATCCACGAGATTTCAGCTACAATTCCTACCAATTAATAGGAATATACTGTTGAACTGTTTGGAAATTAAGAGGCTTACAGCAGAGCAGCAAAATAAATCCTTTGTGATAAGATTTATTTAATAGCCATTGATCACCCAGGGAGCAGGGCCGGACCCCCCATCTCCCTCCTCCTGTCAGGGAGTTGCAGAGTGTGGAATTCCTATGAAATGGGATGGAAACTCTGTCCCATATTCCGGGTCTTGGACCCTTGAATCTGTGGCCTGAAGCGGCTTTGGAAGATTTGGAAGGGAAACACTCCTGGTCTGGGATATCTGTGGAGTCAGGGGGTTACTGGGATATCTGTGGAGAGCAGGGGGTCACTGGGATATCTGTGGAG
>NW_020936443.1:0-1189 GCF_003984885.1 Neopelma chrysocephalum
ACTGGGATATCTGTGGAGAGCAGGGGGTCACTGGGATATCTGTGGAGAGTAGGAATATTACTGGGATATCTGTGGAGAGCAGGAGGTCACTGGGATATCTGTGGAGATCAGGAATGTCACTGGGATATCTGTGGAGAGCAGGGGGTCACTGGGATATCACTGGACAGCAACTGGAAAACACTCCCCACTCACGGCCGTGGCTGCAGGAGAGCAGAGCATCTGGGAATTCCTCCAGCCCCCATGTCCCAGCCTCACTCCAGCCTGGACAACCTGCCAGGAGCTCAGGGAGGGGGGAAATAACAGCACCAGATGAGTTCCTCTCAGGTCACTCCACGATTGAAAAACCAGGCAGGCTGGGAAGGTGGACGAGGGGCTCCTGCTCCGAGGGGTTTTTCCTCCAGGAGCAGCACCAGGAGCCGGGTTTTGTTCCTGGGAGCACAGGGAGGTTTGGATTCCCCCCTCAAACCTTAGGAAAGCTCCTGAATTCAAACCCATTCACACACAGAGCTGGCTGGGCCTTGGTTTGTTTTTTTGGTTTTTTTTTTTTTGGAGGTGCTGGGACTCTCATCTGGGGCACATTTCCTCTTGGCTGTCCCAGCCGAGCCTGCTGGCCAATGGCAACAGCAAATCCATCCTGACTCCACTATCCACGGAGTTTTCCTCGTCTTTCTGCTGCAGCCTTGGGCTGCTGGTTGTGACAGGACTCACGAACGGCACCTAAAAATATTCCAGGACAGCAAATCCGTACAAACAGGGCAGAATTCCTCCTGTTTGTTCAAGCCCAGAAATAAAAATAAGACTAATAATTACAAGAATAATAAACCCCTGGCTGATTTATAAATAGAAACCAGAGAACCCTTTGGAATTGGCTCTGAGTGGATGGATGCAGTTTGTTCTTGCTGGAATAAATCTTGGAATGAACCAGGAGCTGCAGCAAAGGAGAGGAAGATGGGAGCAAAAGGGGGTCCTGGGTGGGAAGGGGTATTTTTTGGCTCTGCCAGTTGATGCTGCTGCCAGGACTGGTAGTTTCTGGAAAGAGGGACTGGAGATTTTTCCAGGGGAAGAGAAGGAAAGGGAGGAGCAGGAGGTGCCCTTAGGAGGCATTCAAGGTGATGGGACCCTGAAAAAGCAGGGAAGGCATGATTCCCAAATGTCTTGCTGCAAGTCTGGGAATGCATCCCATACCCCC
>NW_020936444.1:0-391 GCF_003984885.1 Neopelma chrysocephalum
GAGGGATATCTGTGGGGAGCAGGGGGTCACTGGGATATCTGTGGAGAGCAGGAATGTTACTGGGATGTCTGTGGAGATCAGGGGGTCACTGGGATATCTGTGGAGAGCAGGAATGTTACTGGGATATCTGTGGGGAGCAGAAATATTACTGGGATATCTGTGGAGATCAGGGGGTCACTGGGATATCTGTGGAGAGCAGGAATGTTACTGGGATATCTGTGGAGAGCACGGGGTCACTGGGATATCTGTGGAGATCAGGAATGTTACTGGGATATCTGTGGAGAGCAGGAATATTACTGGGATATCTGTGGAGATTAGGGGGTCACTGGGATATCTGTGGAGATCAGGAATGTTACTGGGATATCTGTGGAGAGCAGGGGGTCACTGGGAT
>NW_020936445.1:0-301 GCF_003984885.1 Neopelma chrysocephalum
TCTGATGTGGTGTGTTAGAGCCAGAGTTTCCAAAGTGGTTTGAAGCTTGTTTCTTTTGTAGGGATAAAGTTTTATGGTCAAATTACATCTCTTGTCATGCACCAAGTAAAGCCCTGTCGAAAGAATTCGGGCCTTATAGTAAGCACATGGGGAGCAAAGACTTCCAGGCAGCTCATTCCATGAGATTTCAGCTACAATTCCCGTGAATTAATAGGAATATAACTGATTGGAAATTAAGAGGCTTACAGTAGAGCAGCAAAATAAATCCTCTGTGATCAGATTTATTTAATGGAATTTATCA
>NW_020936446.1:0-399 GCF_003984885.1 Neopelma chrysocephalum
GATCAGGAATGTTACTGGGATATCTGTGGAGAGCAGGGGGTCACTGGAATACCTGTGGAGATCAGAGGGTCACTGGGATATCTGTGGAGAGCAGGAGGTCACTGGGATATCTGTGGAGATCAGGAGTGTTACTGGGATATCTGTGGAGAGCACGAGTGTTATGGGATATCTGTGGAGATCAGTAATGTTATTGGGATATCTGTGGAGAGCAGGAGGTCACTGGGATATCTGTGGAGACCAGGAATATTACTGGGATATCTGTGGAGATCAGGAATATTACTGGGATATCTGTGGGGAGCAGGAATGTTACTGGGATATCTGTGGAGATCAGGGGGTCACTGGGATATCTGTAGAGAGCAGGAATGTTACTGGGATATCTGTGGAGAGCAGGGGGTCACT
>NW_020936447.1:0-387 GCF_003984885.1 Neopelma chrysocephalum
AGGAGGGTGCAGGTTTTGGGAGGAAGAGGAGTGTGCAGGGCTGTGGGTGGATGAGGAGGGTGCAGGTTTTGGGAGGAAGAGGAGTGTGCAGGGCTGTGGGAGGGTGCAGGTTTTGGGAGGATGAGGAGAGTGCAGGTTTTAGGAGGGTGAAGGTTTTGGGAGGATGAGGAGGGTGCAGGTTTTAGGAGGGTGCAGGACTGTGCCCCCTGCACACCCAGCCCAGACTCAGGACCCACACACGGTCCAGGTGAGAGAAGATGCAGCAAAGATGCCGAATTGAGGAGAGTTGCCATGACAACCCAGCCAGGGAACCCCCCAGATCCTCGGGAAAGAGCAGAGCCAGGGAAGGCACAGGGCAAGAGGTGATGTGTGTGTGTGTGGGGGGGG
>NW_020936448.1:0-386 GCF_003984885.1 Neopelma chrysocephalum
GCAGATTTTTGGGAGGATGAGGAGGGTGCAGGTTTTGGGAGGATGAGGAGGGTGTAGATTTTGGGAGGATGAGGAGGGTGCAGGGTTGTGGGAGGAAGAGGAGGGTGCAGGTTTTGGGAGGATGACGAGGGTGCAGGTTTTAGGAGGGTGCAGATTTTGGGAGGATGAGGAGGGTGCAGGCTTTAGGAGGGTGCAGGACTGTCCCCCCTGCACACCCAGCCCAGACTCAGGACCCACACACGGTCCAGGTGAGAGAAGATGCAGCAAAGACGCCGAATTGAGGAGAGTTTCCATGGCAACCCGGCCAGGGAACCCCCGAGATCCTCGGGAAAGAGCAGAGCCAGGGAAGGCACAGGGCAAGAGGTGATGTGTGTGTGTGGGGGGGG
>NW_020936449.1:0-635 GCF_003984885.1 Neopelma chrysocephalum
TGCTGTCCCGGCAGAGAGAAACCCAATCCCGGCCCCAGAACTTGCCCGGACTGTTCCACTGCAGCTGCCTTTTATTCCCTGGGGAGATCCAGAGCTCTGCAGCCCCGTCCAACACCTGGGATCGAAGGGGGTGGGTGCCAGCTCCTGGAGGGCACTGCAATGTCACCAGCCTGTCCCCAGCTCCGCGTTCCCTTGCTCAGCAGAAATTCCAGCGGGGAGGATTTGTCAAACGCCGAGTTTCTCACCCAGGAGGATCCCCAGCCTCTCCCTTCTCCCGGCAAAACTTTCTGGGAAGCACTTGAAGGTGGTTGTTGCTCCACGAGAGGGGCAGATATGGACTGGGAGGGAGGGGGGAAACTCCAGGAACAAATATTTCCTCAAATGCCCCCAAACCTGCCAATTTTGGCACGTGATCCATGGGTGTGGAGATGGAATCGCCTGGGAAGGTGGGAGGTGGAAGAGCAGGAGCCCCTTGGAATGTCTGAGGCAGGTGGTGGTTTCACACCCAGAGGAGATGGGAGGATGAGGAGGGTGGAGGTTTTGGGAGGATGAGGAGGGTGCAGGGCTGTGGGAGGAATAGGAGGGTGCAGGTTTTGGGAGGGTGCAGATTTTTGGGAGGATGAGGAGGGTGCAGG
>NW_020936450.1:0-973 GCF_003984885.1 Neopelma chrysocephalum
TGCTGTCCCGGCAGAGAGAAACCCAATCCCGGCCCCAGAACTTGCCCAGACTGTTCCACTGCAGCTGCCTTTTATTCCCTGGGGAGATCCAGAGCTCTGCAGCCCCATCCAGCACCTGGGATCGAAGGGGGTGCCAGCCCCTGGAGGGCACTGCAATGTCACCAGCCTGTCCCCAGCTCCGCGTTCCCTTGCTCAGCAGAAATTCCAGCGGGGAGGATTTGTCAAACGCCGAGTTTCTCACCCAGGAGGATCCCCAGCCTCTCCCTTCTCCCGGCAAAACTTTCTGGGAAGCACTTGAAGGTGGTTGTTGCTCCACGAGAGGGGCAGATATGGACTGGGAGGGAGGGGGGGAACTCCAGGAACAAATATTTCCTCAAATGCCCCCCAAACCAGCCAATTTTGGCACATGATCCATGGGTGTGGAGATGGAATCGCCTGGGAAGGTGGGAGGTGGAAGAGCAGGAGCCCCTTGGAACGTCTGAGGCAGGTGGTGGTTTCACACCCAGAGGAGATGGGAGGATGAGGAGGGTGGAGGTTTTGGGAGGATGAGGAGGGTGCAGGGTTGTGGGAGGAAGAGGAGGGTGCAGGTTTTGGGAGGATGACGAGGGTGAAGGTTTTAGGAGGGTGCAGGTTTTGGGAGGATGAGGAGGGTGCAGGGCTGTGGGAGGAAGAGGAGGGTGCAGGTTTTGGGAGGATGAGGAGGGTGCAGGGCTGTGGGAGGATGAGGAGGGTGCAGGTTTTGGGAGGAAGAGGAGGGTGCAGGGGTGTGGGAGGGTGCAGATTTTTGGGAGGATGAGGAGGGTGCAGGTTTTGGGAGGATGAGGAGGGTGCAGGTTTTGGGAGGATGAGGAGGGTGCAGGGCTGTGGGAGGATGAGGAGGGTGCAGGTTTTGGGAGGAAGAGGAGGGTGCAGGGGTGTGGGAGGGTGCAGATTTTTGGGAGGATGAGGAGGGTGCAGGTTTTGGGAGGATGAG
>NW_020936451.1:0-931 GCF_003984885.1 Neopelma chrysocephalum
AATTCAAGATTTACAGCCTACCCCCACTAGCATGAATTTCACTAGCTAGTAAAAGGGACTGTTGCAAGATGAGGACTTGAGACAATTACTAAAAGGTGCTCAAGAAAATGGACAAAAAACTAATTACTGTTTATCACGATGTAGAAGAAATATAAAATATAGTGTGTGATAAAAGGAGTGAAAAAGGATGGGGAACACCCCTGGTGAGACACCCTGCCTGGGTGGGCACCTACAGCTGCCAGAATCTGCCATCAAATGCTCCATCCTGTTATTGATATTATTATATAATATCAATATTATTATATAAATATTACACTATTGATATTAACCTCCTTGCTTCTCATTCTAGTGATTGTATTGTATATTAAAATTTGGGTCATGGTGGAACAATCAGCCCATGAGTTACTGAGTTCCCTGCACTGACACTGGACGATCCCTGGGGTGTAAAATCACATCACACTGTGAACTGTAATTGAAATATTGTGCAGTTTGAGTGGCTGCAGCCACGGGGTGGAAATTGTAAGAAAATTGTAAGGTGATAGATAAGGTCACAGAAAAGAAGAAAAAAAAACCCCTCCTGATGGTTTCCTGGAAAACCCCAGCACCTGGGGAGACATTCCCAGGAACTGTGAAAAGGATTAAAACGAAGATATGGAGATTTTTTTTCTGCCCCTTTTAATGTGACACCACAGCGTGTCCCTGAGGGGATGTTGTGGGTGCAGAGTGACACCAAACCCCAGGAACTGGGCAAACCACAAATTCCAGGTCACTCCTGGTTCTACAGGGCGAGAGCTCAAAGCTCCAGCTGAGGAAAACACACCCACTCAACAACCACAGCTCCTTCTGGTCTTCAACATAAAAATATATAAAATAGAAGATAAAAAAATATAAAATAGAAGATAAAAGAATATAAAATAGAAGATAAAAGAAT
>NW_020936452.1:0-1303 GCF_003984885.1 Neopelma chrysocephalum
TATAAAATAGAAGATAAAAGAATATAAAATAGAAGATAAAAGAATATGAAATAGAAGATAAAAAAGAAGCCTGTTTGTAAATCAAAATCCACTGTGCTCAATTTTGATAGGGACAAAAGCAACCAACAACAAGAACTTCCTAAGGACTTTCAGAATTTATCTCAAAATCAGATGTTTCCCCAAGTGTCAGAGCCCATCACCAAAATGGTGACCTTACCCCAGGGTTTAGGTCTAAATATTGAGGTGGTTTTCCTCTGGTAATATGCATAATAATACCATTTTATGTATTATTAGTTAAAATTTTAATAAGTTCACTTTGTCTTTATTAAATAAAATAATAGTGTGGAAAAACCTTTTACCTTATCAATACATATAACTTTATTTCAATCAATTAAAAATCTAAAAATTCAACCAAATATAACTTGGAAGTAGACACCAAGATTTATGCATATATGAATTTATGTAAATATGTATTAATCTTTCCAATTCTTCCTCAGGTAACTAGTTTTTTGTCTTCCTTCCTTAACCAAAAGGAAAGACAGCTACAGAATGCAAATAGGACCTGCAAATAAAATACAAAAAAACCTATAACTATTTTTTTTAAAAAAAGAAAATACTTATATTCTCCTAAGTACTTTTTATTTTACCTCACTTTCTGATATCTATGCTAATCAGTCATTGTTAACAGAATGTGACAAGAGCAATTTATCCACTGGAAAAAAAAAAGGGAAAACCAAGTTTATTTTAACACAACCTGTGCTTGCATCTTGTTTATGACAGAAACAAGGCATAAAACTATCATTTAATTTTATAAAATTCATGTGTGACAGGCTGGTCATAAATAAAAAATGTGTACTTCTAAGTATACTTAAGCTACTTTTTATAAACAGAAATGGAGCATCACAAAGAAGAGTGGGAATCAAAACTTTCTGTCCCTGGAAGGAATTAACAAAAACATCATCTCAATGGGATGCTGAATTAAAAATGATGCTCTAAATGCACAAGAACAATCTTACACGTTGTAAACTATACTAAAAAGGAAACCAAACCACACAGAACTGTGCTCTGCCCTCTAAAGCACAGAGGATGAACCTGAAAATATTAAAATAAATAACAAACTGTTAATGCTAATATATGTGCTGTACAAGGGCAACAAAGATTTATTTGTGAAGGTAACACCACTGAAGCCCAAGATATTTGTCTTGGCACTGAACAAAATGTTTATAATTTAAATTAAAATTATTATTTTTTATAATTTAAATTAAATTTTAATTTATCCTAATAAAAATTTAAAAACAGTGCT
>NW_020936453.1:0-1296 GCF_003984885.1 Neopelma chrysocephalum
TGGTGGTCCAAGGACCATCACATCCCCTGGTGGTCCAAGGACCATCATCCCCTGGTGGTCCAAAGGCCATCATCCCCTGGTGGTCCAAAGGCCATCCCCTGGTGGTCCTGCCACCCCTCTTCATGCCTGGAGAGAGGAGCTACACCAGCTCTAAGAAACCTGCCGTTCGTTGTTCATATAACCCCGGGTTATCTCGGAGCAGGGACAGAATTGGCAGAGTAAGGGATGTGGTGTTTAGTGCTCCGTCAGAGCTCCGAGATGCCCGTGGAATTCCTGAGCTGCCGGGACTGTGCCCGCAGCCAGGGCAGCATCGCTGGGCTGCGCCCACCCCGGCTGGGCAGGGATCCAAGGATCCAGCAGCTCCCTCCGGCCCGGCCGCTCCTCCCGTCCTGCAATTAGCACAGATCCGCTCCCAGAACAGGAGAAGTCCCTCAGGCCCTGGGACAAGAGCAGCCAGAAGCCACAGCAGCCAACCCAAACAAGTCCTTTGGCTCCGAGCCCACGCCGTGTGTCCTGAAGGGCCCTCGGCAGCGGCTCCCGCTCACCTTTCACTCCGCAGGCACTAGAGGCAGAGCAGGACACACGGGCACAATAAATACGGGGCCCTGAAAGGCTCTGACACAGTTTATACCCTCCAAAACTGCTCAGTGCTGTATGACCTTCTGCCATGTGCATGAAATGTCCCCAAAGTATTTTCCTTGACAAAGTCTTACTGCCCCTCCGAGACAGTCACACTGAAAAGTGGAACCATGGAAATCCTCCATCCACGTGGCCATTAAAGGGTCAGACTTGCCACATTTTACTCCACTGCCAAGGTCAAGCCTATTTACACTACTTGGAAGACCTTCATCAGCAACAAACCAGACCCCAGCGCATCTCTAGAGGCAGCGTAAAGCCAATTCAAGATGTGGAATAAAATATTTTGATTTTTGGAATGTAGCATTTTGATTTTTCACGCGGGGAGCTGCCAGCAAACTAGCACGACCCAGCTTGATGCCTTAAAATGCACAGACATTCCACACAGGAAAAGCCCTCTACTAAAATTTAGAGTCTCACAATTCTCAGCAATGAACCCCATCATTTAATCAACAGGGTGAAACACGGGTGTCTCAAATACATCTTTAAAACGCTTCAAGTGAAACTCATATGAACAGAATAACTGCAGAGGGAGCCCAGCGAGTGCAACATTCAGTGATGCCCCTCCTGAGTGATGTTCTTGAGCTGAGTTTCACATCACTGCTGACACATTCCCAGCACACAGCACTGCCTGCTCAACATGAACAACTGCAGAAATGG
>NW_020936454.1:0-1310 GCF_003984885.1 Neopelma chrysocephalum
GCCATCACATCCCCTGGTGGTCCAAAGGCCATCACATCCCCTGGTGGCCCAAAGGCCATCACATCCCCTGGTGGTCCAAGGACCATCATCCCCTGGTGGTCCAAAGGCCATCCCCTGGTGGTCCTGCCATCCCTCTTCACGCCTGGAGAGAGGAGCTACACCAGCTCCAAGAAACCTGCCGTTCGTTGTTCATATAACCCCGGGTTATCTCGGAGCAGGGACAGATTCACAGAGTAAGGGATGTGGTGTTTAGTGCTCTGTCAGAGCTCCGAGATGCCCGTGGAATTCCTGAGCTGCCGGGACTGTGCCCGCAGCCAGGGCAGCATCGCTGGGCTGCGCCCACCCCAGCCGGGCAGGGATCCAAGGATCCAGCAGCTCCCTCCGGCCCGGCCGCTCCTCCCGTCCTGCAATTAGCACAGATCCGCTCCCAGAACAGGAGAAGTCCCTCAGGCCCTGGGACAAGAGCAGCCAGAAGCCACGGCAGCCAACCCAAACAAGTCCTTTGGCTCCGAGCCCACGCCGTGTGTCCTGAAGGGCCCTCGGCAGCGGCTCCCGCTCACCTTTCACTCCGCAGGCACTGGAGGCAGAGCAGGACACACGGGCACAATAAATACAGGCCCTGAAAGGCTCTGACACAGTTTATACCCTCCAAAACTGCTCAGTGCTGTATAACCTTCTGCCATGTGCATGAAATGCCCCCGAAGTATTTTCCTTGACAAAGTCTTACTGCCCCTCCGAGACAGTCACACTGAAAAGTGGAACCATGGAAATCCTCCATCCACGTGGCCATTAAAGGGTCAGACTTGCCACATTTTACTCCACTGCCGAGGTCAAGCCTATTTACACTACTTGGAAGACCTTCATCAGCAACAAACCAGACCCCAGCGCATCTCTAGAGGCAGCGTAAAGCCAATTCAAGATGTGGAATAAAATATTTTGATTTTTGGAATGTAGCATTTTGATTTTTCACGCGGGGAGCTGCCAGCAAACTAGCACGACCCAGCTTGATGCCTTAAAATCCACAGACATTCCACACAGGAAAAGCCCTCTACTAAAATTTAGAGTCTCACAATTCCCAGCAATGAACCCCATCATTTAATCAACAGGGTGAAACACGGGTGTCTCAAATACATCTTTAAAACGCTTCAGGTGAAACTCATATGAACAGAATAAGTGCAGAGGGAGCCCAGCGAGTGCGACATTCACTGATGCCCCTCCTGAGAGATGTTCTTGAGCTGAGTTTCACATCACTGCTGACACATCCCCAGCACACAGCACTGCCTGCTCAACATGAACAACTGCAGAAATGG
>NW_020936455.1:0-300 GCF_003984885.1 Neopelma chrysocephalum
TTTGTAGGGAAGGAGACAAAACACTTACTGTTTTCAGATAAGATGTCCCTTATTCTGTTTTGGTTAAAGGCACTGTGAGTTTTATAATCAAATTCACACCTCATATAGCTTCTGACTCTAAAAAGAAGTGGCATCTGGTTCTGACCTGATCCCCTACTTTCTCAGTTGTCCAAAATTTCTTTGATTGGATCTGAGTCATGAAGTCTCCACGTTATTCAAAATGTCACATAATATGCTCTGTACTTTCTGATTACTGCAATGGTACTACAGAAGTAGCTTATCTCTGGGCTTTTCAAAAAG
>NW_020936456.1:0-1505 GCF_003984885.1 Neopelma chrysocephalum
TTGGAGGAGCATCTATAACTAGTGTATCCCAGTCAAATTCACCACAGAGAAATAACTTTCACTTCTATTCGTCCTTTGTCAAGACAAAGGAAATCCTGGCACGCTCACAGTTTCTGAGAAATCAGTAAAAAGTCCAATGAATGGGAAATTGTGCTTGTAAAGTGCTTGCCTATCTAAACTCAGGTCCCAGTTAATTTCATTTTGCTTCATTTAAACAAGAGTTTCAAACAGTTAAATAATACTGTCAATTATCTAATTAATAATTCTGGTGCTGATGTAATGCATTTTAAGGGATTCTGGAGAAAAAAACTGTAAAAAGACTGACTTTGCAAGCTACTTACATTCTTATATAAATCATTTAGTTTTCAAAATTCTGAACACGTAGAGCGGTGTTTCTTACTCCGCTTGGCTTTGTCTCAGGCTTGTTAAGGCAAACGGTGGGTATTTTATTTTTGCAAGAGTTAATCATTTGAATTTGTAGCCTACACAAACCTGCCAAAAAGTTATTTTGGAATTTTTAGAGAAATATTATGTCATTGTATGCATATTCATAAATATGTGTATCATATTTATATACATTTAAATTATGCCAATGCATGCATATTCATAAATATGTATATCATTCTGGTGCTGGTGTATATATATGTGTGTATATGTAATTACAGAAATATGTACACTGTGCATACATGAAAAGAAATTCAGAAATAAAATTCTTATCAGAGCAGCAGAAACCAAAATCTAAGAAAGATCACACATAAATTAAAATATAAAGAGTTGTAAAACTTAAATGAAGTACCTTCCCCTAATTTATGAAAGCATAAATTATCCTCAGGCCTGAATACTTCTAAATATTCAGCCTGTAATAAAACTCTCAGTGACTTCAATGTGAGCAGGAATGCAAACCTTTAATAATAATGAAGGAATAAAATACACACAAGTTACTTGCTTGCTGTTTCCAGATAAAACACTGAAGCTCTCAGTGCTGCAACAGTGACATCCAGCGACTAAACCAGTTAGTTCTGGACTCGACCTGCATTTGGAATGAGGACTAAAGGACATGGATGGGAAGGGATCATCAGTGAAACACTGGACTCGTTGAGAGGATAATCAGACACCACGGGAGAACGAAAAGCATGATAAATAACTAACCCAGAAAAATTACATATATATGTTTAATTAACCCATATCTGTTTCCAAAGTAGGTATTTACTGAGCCAAGTAAGGAATATATTACTTTAAAACAAGTGCTTTGTCCAGTAAGGCAATTTGTTTGATGAGGTTGTGCACATCCCCTTTTCTATTTAACAAAACAAAATTCAGTAGGTAATAATTTTCTACTATATTTTGCTTCAGATATGATCCACCTCAGATCTAAATGCAGCTCTATGATGGGAAGTTCTTTCGATTTGTATCAAAATAATGAAATAATAAGAACAAAAATAAATAAGAAACCTGCCTTTTGTAGGGAAGGAGACAAAACACTTACTGTTTTCAGATAAGATGTC
>NW_020936457.1:0-1669 GCF_003984885.1 Neopelma chrysocephalum
ATCTCTGGGCTTTTCAAAAAGAAAATAATAGGAACTAATTCTTTAGGATTTCAACTTCAAGGCATGCTCTGAGTAATCTGCTTTTTTACTCTTAAGACATTGATGAATTAAAAAAAATTATACAAGTTATGGAAACTCATAAGCAAAAAGAAATGCACAGAAAAGCAGATTGAAATATTGGAAAGGAAACAACTACCCAGATTAAAACAAGAAATGCACAAACAACTTTTGCCCTCTCTGTAGTTCCTAGAGGAGCCTTTTCCTCTTCAAATCACCCCCCTGGCAGGCTGTGAGTCAGGGGGTGGGTGAGGAAGCAGCTGGGCCCGGGGAGGTGCAGGTCTTTATCACGGTGGTTGTTGGTAAGGAGGGGGCAGGACAACAGGTTAGCAAAGGCATACACTGCCTTCAGAAAGCTTTATAAAAGAGTTTGGTGAAATAAACACTTGAAGAAAAGTACAAAGGTCAGTGTTTACAGACCCATAGTGCTGTCTCCTCTCTTATATGGTTCCAAATCATGGATCATCTACCGCCACCACCTGCGACTCCTAGAACGCTTCCATCAACGCTGCCTCCACACAATCCTAAACATCCACTGGTCAGATTATGTGACCAATACATCTGTTCTTGAACAGGCAGCAATCACAAGTATTGAGGCCATGTTGCTGAGAACACAGCTGCGTTGGGCAGGGCACATCTCCAGGATGAAGGACCACCGCCTCCCTAAGATCCTGCTTTATGGTGAAATTGCCACTGGCTGCCGCAAGAGAGGAGCCCCAAAGAAAAGATACAAGGACTCCCTGAAACAACATCTCAGCCTTGGCCATATTGATCAACGTAACTGGTCTACTCTGGCCTCCAATCGGGAGGTCTGGAGACAGACCATCTATAACACTGCTGATGCTTTTGAGAAAGCACGCAGGATCACCCTTGAGGAGAAAAGACAATGCAGAAAGAATCATGCCTTGCAGAATTTACCACCTAAGGAGTCTTTCTGCTGTGCCTTTTGCAACCGGACATGCCTTTCTCGTATTGGCCTTTTTAGCCACCAACGCACTTGTAACAAACGTGGGTAGAGCCCTTCCCAAATCTTTGTTCGCGAAGCCCGGCCATTATGATGATGTTGGTAAGGCTTTGTTCGCTTTTTTAGCAGCTTGGGAAGCAGGTTTCCTGTTATGTCCTTGGATTGCCTTCCCGTGCCTGGTGCGGATGCTGGGATCGGCAGGTGATGGGGCAGGGCTGCTGAGAGCCTCTCCCGGCTGGGGGGAGCAGGAGGCAGCAGGAGGCAGCAGGGATGGCCCTGCAGCAGCCGGGGCCGGGGGCTGGCTCCAGGTCTGGCGTGTCTGCCAGGAATTGTGCCTTCCTGCCAGCCCAGGCTCCCCAGAACTGGCAGCAGGTGGTGGTGTCCTCAGTTGCCATCTCACTCATACCCTTAAAATACTTTTCTGCTGGCATATTGTGGAACTCCTATTGCTGTTCCTTATGGCACGGTTTGTGCGTTTCCTGTGCTTTATTTATTATTCAGCAGCCACACCACAGAGGAGGTTTCAACCTGTAAGAAGTTGACATTTAAAAAAAAAAAAAACAAAACAAAAAAATGACACAGAAGGTGGCCTGGGTTCTGTTTGGAGGAGCATCTATAACTAGTGTATCCCAGTCAAATTCACCACAG
>NW_020936458.1:0-384 GCF_003984885.1 Neopelma chrysocephalum
ATCTCTGGGCTTTTCAAAAAGGAAGTAATAGGAACTAATTCTTTAGGATTTCAACTTCAAGGCATGCTCTGAGTAATCTGCTTTTTTACTCTTAAGACATTGATGAATTAAAAAAAAAATTATACGAGTTATGGAAGCTCATAAGCAAAAAGAAATGCACAGAAAAGCAGATTGAAATATTGGAAAGGAAACAAATACCCAGATTAAAACAAGAAACGTGCATGATCGACACATCTGTCCTTTGGCAAGAGGCAATAGTTTGATAGTGATACAGGAAAAGAAGCGAATCAAAATTTAAGCCTTACTCATGGCTGCATTGCCTCTTCCTGCGTGTTCCGAGTGGTTTTCAGATTACTAGATGTCTTGGGTATTTAACCCCTGCTT
>NW_020936459.1:0-382 GCF_003984885.1 Neopelma chrysocephalum
ATCTCTGGGCTTTTCAAAAAGAAAATAATAGGAACTAATTCTTTAGGGTTTCAACTTCAAGGCATGCTCTGAGTAACCTGCTTATTTACTCTTAATAAATTGATGAATTAAAAAAAATTATACGAGTTATGGAAGCTCATAAGCAAAAAGAAATGCACAGAAAAGCAGATTGAAATATTGGAAAGGAAACAACCACCCAGATTAAAACAAGAAATGTACATGTTTGACACATCTGTCCTTTGGCAAGAGGCAATAGTTTGATAGTGATACAGGAAAAGAAGAGAATCAAAATTTAAGCCTTACTCATGGCTGCATTGCCTCTTCCTGCATGTTCTGAGTGGTTTTCAGATTACTAGATGTCTTGGGTATTTAACCCCTGCTT
>NW_020936460.1:0-1651 GCF_003984885.1 Neopelma chrysocephalum
ATCTCTGGGCTTTTCAAAAAGGAAGTAATAGGAACTAATTCTTTAGGGTTTCAACTTCAAGGCATGCTCTGAGTAATCTGCTTATTTACTCTTAATAAATTGATGAATTAAAAAAAATTACACACATTATGGAAGCTCATAAGCAAAAAGAAATGCACAGAAAAGCAGATTGAAATATTGGAAACAACTACCCAGATTAAAACAAGAAATGCAGAAACAACTTTTGCCCTCTCTGTAGTTCCTAGAGGAGCCTTTTCCTCTTCAAATCACCCCCCCCTGGCAGGCTGTGAGTCAGGGGGTGGGTGAGGAAGCAGCTGGGCCCGGGGAGGTGCAGGTCTTTATCACGGCGCTTGTTGGTAAGGAGGGGGCAGGAGAACAGGTTAGCAAAGGCATACAGTGCCTTCAGAAAGCTTTATAAAAGAGTTTGGTGAAATAAACACTTGAAGAAAAGTACAAGGGTCAGTGTTAACAGAGCCATAGTGCTGTCTGCTCTCTTATATGGATCCGAATCATGGGTCATCTACCGCCACCACCTGCGTCTCCTAGAACGCTCCATCAACGCTGCCTCCAGACAATCCTAAACATCCACTGGTCAGATTATGTGACCAATACATCTGTTCTAGAACAAGCAGCAATCACAAGTATTGAGGCCATGTTGCTGAGAACACAGCTGCGTTGGGCAGGGCACGTCTCAAGGATGAAGAACCACCGCCTCCCTAAAATTCTGCTCTATGGTGAACTTGCCACCGGCTGCCGCAAGAGAGGAGCCCCAAAGAAAGGATACAAGGACTCCCTGAAACAACATCTCAGCCTTGGCCATATTGATCAGCATAACTGGTCTACTCTGGCCTCCAATCGGGAGGCCTGGAGACACACCATCTATAACGCTGCTGATGCTTTTGAGAAAGCACACAGGATCACCCTTGAGGAGAAGAGACAACGCAGAAAGAATCGAGCCTTGCAGAATATACCACCTAAGGAGTCTTTCTGCTGTGCCTTTTGCAACCGGACATGCCTATCTCGTATTGGCCTTTTTAGCCACCAACGCACATGTAACAAACGTGGGTAGAGCCCTTCCCAAATCTTTGTTCGCGAAGCCCGGCCATGATGATGATGTTGGTAAGGCTTTGTTCGCTTTTTTAGCAGCTTGGGAAGCAGTTTCCTGTTATGTCCTTGGATTGCCTTCCCGTGCCTGGTGCGGACGCTGGGATCGGCAGGTGATGGGGCAGGGCTGCTGAGAGCCTCTCCCGGCTGGGGGGAGCAGGAGGCAGCAGGGATGGCCCTGCAGCAGCCGGGGCTGGGGGCTGGCTCCAGGTCTGACGTGTCTGCCAGGAATTGTCCCTTCCTGCCAGCCCAGGCTCCCCAGAACTGGCAGCAGATGGTGGTGTCCTCAGTTGCCATCTCACTCATACCCTTAAAATACTTTTCTACTGGCATATTGTGGAACTCCTATTGCTGTTCCTTATGGCATGGTTTGTGCATCTCCTGTGCTTTATTTATTATTCAGCAGCCACACCACAGAGGAGGTTTCAACCTGTAAGAAGTTGACATTTAAAAAAAAAAACCAAAACAAAAAATGACACAGAAGGTGGCCTGGGTTCTGCTTGGAGGAGCATCTATAACTAGTGTATCCCAGTCAAATTCACCACAG
>NW_020936461.1:0-755 GCF_003984885.1 Neopelma chrysocephalum
TCCAGTCCCTTCCCCAGCCTTGTTGCTCTTCTCTGGACCTGCTCCAGGACCTCAATGTCCTTCCTACCATCCCATTTCTGACCGTGTGTCCCTCCCACAGGACATCATCCTGAAGAGAGCGGCCGACATCGCCGAGGCCCTGTACAGCGTTCCCAGGAATCCTGGGCAGCTCCCAGCACTCTCCAGCTCCCCTGCCCACAGCAGCATGATGGGCATCAACTCCTACGGCAGCCAGCTGGGCGTCAGCATCTCCGACTCCACCCAGGGCAACAACCAAGGTGAGCCCCTGGAGCATCCTGGGCATTCCACTCCCAAAATCCCAGTTATGGTGATGCCAAGGCAGCTCCTCCACCCCTCCTTGGGATGGTGCCGGGTCTGCACCACCTTCCACTCACACATCACCCATGGCTGAACCAGTTATTTGATAACCAGAGTACATTTGATAACCAGATTTGATAACCAGTTCATTAATCAGATAATGAAACAGTTATTGAGTGTATTTGATAACTGATAACCAGATTTGATAACTATTTTATTAACCAGATAACGAAACAATTATTGGGCGTATTTGATAACCAGAATATATGTGACAGCCAGATTTGATAACCATTTCACTAACCAGATAATGAAACAGTTATTGGGTGTATTTGATAACTGATAACCAGATTTGGTAACCATTTTATTAACCAGATAATGAAACAATTATTAAGTGTATTTGATAACCAGAATATATTTGATAACCAGATTTGATAACC
>NW_020936462.1:0-610 GCF_003984885.1 Neopelma chrysocephalum
TCCAGTCCCTTCCCCAGCCTTGTTGCTCTTCTCTGGACCTGCTCCAGCCCCTCAATGTCCTTCCTACCATCCCATTTCTGACCGTGTGTCCCTCCCACAGGACATCATCCTGAAGAGAGCGGCCGACATTGCCGAGGCCCTGTACAGCGTTCCCAGGAATCCCGGGCAGCTCCCAGCACTCTCCAGCTCCCCTGCCCACAGCAGCATGATGGGCATCAACTCCTACGGCAGCCAGCTGGGCGTCAGCATCTCCGACTCCACCCAGGGCAACAACCAAGGTGAGCCCCTGGAGCATCCTGAGCATCGCACTCCCAAAATCCCAGTTATGGTGATGCCAAGGCAGCTCCTCCGCCCCTCCGGTGGTGCTGCCCCTTGGGATGGTGCCGGGTCTGCACCACCTTCCGCTCACACATCACCCATGGCTGAACCAGTTATTTGATAACCAGAGTACATTTGATAACCAGATTTGATAACCAGTTCATTAACCAGATAATGAAACAGTTATTGAGTGTATTTGATAACTGATAACCAGATTTGATAACTATTTTATTAACCAGATAACGAAACAATTATTGGGCGTATTTGATAACCAGAATATATTTGATAACCT
>NW_020936463.1:0-755 GCF_003984885.1 Neopelma chrysocephalum
TATTTGATAACCAGAATATATTTGATAACCAGATTTGATAACCATTTTACTAACCAGATAATGAAACAATTATTGAGTATATTTGATAACCGGATTAACCATGGTTTAAACAGTTTTGAGCATTTTTGATAACCAAATATATATAAAATGTATCTTTATATAAATATAAAAATATAGAAATATATATGTATATATGTGTTTACACCATGGTTTAAACAGTTTTTGAGTATTTTTGATAACCATATATAGATAAAATATATCTTTATATAAATATAAAAATATGGAAATATATATGTATATATGTGTATATATATATGTAAATATATAAATATATGTGTAGAACATCCCATATATATATATATAAAAATATATATCCCACATATATATACATTCTAGCTCACAAAAAAGATAAACACAAAATATTGTCTGGGGGTTTTAAGTAAATTTAAACTTTTACTAAATCAAACCTCATTATAAAAACACACATCAGTTCACTTCCAAAAGTCGACTTAAAACACAATATTGCTTAACTTGAAAAAAACACTGAGTTAAATGATATTTGCTGGAATGTTTTAGTTAAGCTTGGTTTAAATGAGTTGATTATTTAAGGGGGAGTTTAATTTTTAAGCTGGGTTTAAATAAGGCGATTATTTAAGAGGGAGTTTAATTTTTAAGCTGAGTTTAAATAAGGCGATTATTTAAGAGGGGGTTTAATTTTTAAGCTGGATTCATGGATATATTTGGAATTGTGTTTC
>NW_020936464.1:0-773 GCF_003984885.1 Neopelma chrysocephalum
GTGTATTTGATAACCAGAATATATTTGATAACCAGATTTGATAACCACTTCACTGACCAGATAATGAAACAATTATTGAGTGTATTTGATAACCAGATTAACCATGGTTTAAACAGTTTTTGAGTATTTTTTATAACCATATATAGATAAAATATATCTTTATATAAAAATAAAAATATAGAAATATATATGTATGTATGTGTTTAAACCATGGTTTAAACAGTTTTTGAGTAGTTTTGATAACCATATATAGATAAAATATATCTTTATATAAATATAAAAATATAGAAATATGTATATATGTGTGTATATACATGTAAATATATAAATATATGTGTAGAACATCCCATATATATATACACACACATATATATATATATATAAAAATTATATCCCACATAAATATACATCCTAGCTCACAAAAAAGATAAACACAAAATATTGTCTGGGGGTTTTGAGTAAATTTAAGCTTTTAGTAAATAAAACCTCATTATAAAAACACACATCAGTTCACTTCCAAAAGTCGACTTAAAACACAATATTGCTTAACTTGAAAAAACACTGAGTTAAATGATATTTGCTGGAATGTTTTAGTTAAGCTTGGTTTAAATGAGTTGATTATTTAAGGGGGAGTTTAATTTTTAAGCTGGTTTTAAATAAGACTATTATTTAAGAGGGAGTTTAATTTTTAAGCTGAGTTTAAATAAGGCGATTATTTAAGAGGGAGTTTAATTTTTAAGCTGGATTCATGGATATATTTGGAATTGTGTTTC
>NW_020936465.1:0-376 GCF_003984885.1 Neopelma chrysocephalum
TATTTGATAACCAGAATATATTTGATAACCAGATTTGATAACCATTTCACTGACCAGACAACGAAACAATTATTAAATGTATTTGATAACCACATTAACTCTGGCTGAGACAATTATTGAGTATTTTTGATAACCAGACTAACTATGGCTGAAATAATTTTTTATTATATTTAATAACCATATTAACTATGGGTGAACCAATTTTTGAGTATATTTGATAACCAGATTAACTCTGGCTGAAACAATTTTTGAGTATTTTTCATAACCAGAGTACATTTGATAACCAGATTTGATAACCATTTCACTAACCAGATAATGAAAAAATTATTGAGTGTATTTGATAACCAGAATATATTTGATAACCAGATTTGATAAC
>NW_020936466.1:0-416 GCF_003984885.1 Neopelma chrysocephalum
GGGTGCATTTGATAGCTAGAATATATTTGATAACCAGATTTGATAACCATTTCACTGACCAGATAATGAAACAATTATTGAGTGTATTTGATAGCCAGAATATATTTGATAACCAGATTTAATAACCATTTCACTGACCAGACAATGAAACAACTATTAAATGTATTTGATAACCACATTAACTCTGGCTGAGACAATTATTGAGTATTTTTGATAACCAGACTAACTATGGCTGAAATAATTTTTTATTGTATTTAATAACCATATTAACTCTGGCTGAAACAATTTTTGAGTATTTTTGATAACCAGAGTACATTTGATAACCAGATTTGATAACCATTTCATTAACCAGATAATGAAACAATTATCGAGTGTATTTGATAACCAGAATATATTTGATAACCAGATTTGATAAC
>NW_020936467.1:0-318 GCF_003984885.1 Neopelma chrysocephalum
TCCACAAATTTAATCCCTCCCAAAGACAAAGCTAATCTGGATCTTATTGGATTTCCAAGGGGAGTAGAATTAAGCCCAAAAGCTCACACTTCTTAAATGCCTTTCCTCTGGGACTTTCTGGAGGTGCCCAGTGAACATTCCCACTTTGCCAACAACCTGCCCAAGACCTCAGGTATTAGGGATCAATCAGGAATTATCATTTTTTTTACAGTACTAACTAATGGAGCGTTGGAAAACACCACAGATTTGATGATCTAATAAAACCCACTCGTATTCCATACTAAAAAATACTCTGATTATTTGCTACCCGAGGCTCTC
>NW_020936468.1:0-308 GCF_003984885.1 Neopelma chrysocephalum
CCACAAATTTAATCCCTCCCAAAGACAAAGCTAATCTGGATCTTATCGAATTTCCAAGGGGAGTAGGATTAAGCCCAAACTTCTTAAATGCCTTTCCTCTGGAAATTTCTGGAGGTGCCCAGTGAACATTCCCACTTTGCCAACAACCTGCCCACCAAGGGCACCACGACCTCAGGCATCAGGGATCAATCAGTAATTATCTTTTTTTTTTTACAGCACTCACTAATGGAGAGTTGGAAAACACCACAAATTTGATGTCCCAATAAACCCCACCCCTATTCTACATTAAAAAATACTCTCATTATTTG
>NW_020936469.1:0-308 GCF_003984885.1 Neopelma chrysocephalum
CTCTCCCCGGACAAGACCCAATTTTAGCACGAAAACTTGAGATTCTCTGCAAATTTAATCCCTCCCAAAGACAAAGCTAATCTAGATTTTATCAGATTTCCAAGGGGAATAAGGATTAAACCCAAAAGCCCACACTGCTTAAATGCCTTTCCTCTGTGACTTTCTGGAGGTGCCCAGTGAACATTTCCACTTTGCCAACAACCTGCCCACGACCTCAGGCATCAGGGATCAATCAGTAATTATCATTTTTTTTACAGCACTACCTAATAGAGCGTTGGAAAACACCACAAATTTGATGTCCTAATAAA
>NW_020936470.1:0-526 GCF_003984885.1 Neopelma chrysocephalum
TCCCCCTCCAATTTATTAATTAGTATGTGCTGCAAAGATGAAAAACACAGAAAACACCGAGCACCATCGAAATTTCAGCCTTCTCATTCAGCTGGGATAGATTTGATTTCAGGCAAATTAGGCAACATGACATCTTAGTTAAACAGAGCCGCTGCAGCACAAGATGTGTATGAAAGAGTGTCACTGGTTCCCTTAAACAAACTCTGCACGGAGCAGAACGATGCACAGAGGGAGCTGACACTCTTTCATACACATCTTGTGCTGCAGCGGCTCTGTTTAACTAAGATGTCATGTTGCCTAATTTGCCTGAAATCAAATCTATCCCAGCTGAATGAGAAGGCTGAAATTTCGATGGTGCTCGGTGTTTTCTGTGTTTTTCATCTTTGCAGCACATACTAATTAATAAATTGGAGGGGGAGGGGGAGCCAGTCTCTTAGATGTGAAGAGGAGCATATTTTGCATGCAGTAGACACTGTTTTCCTGCCTCTTCCTTCTCTAAACCCCCTGAGGGTCTGCAGTTCCCCCT
>NW_020936471.1:0-392 GCF_003984885.1 Neopelma chrysocephalum
GCTTTTGGTTGTGGGATTATTTTTGGCTTTGAGGCTGAAAGGAGCTTTGAAATCTTAAAATTTCTGCTGCAGAAAGTGAATGGGGGGAGAAGGGGAAGGAATAAAAGCAGGAGAGTGAATGAAGGAGAAGCTTTGAGAGCATGGCCATGGAATTGACTCCAGTCACCCACCAGAATTTGCTTTTATTGGAGGGGCTGGTCAATAACAGGAGCTGTGCAATTTTAAATTCTACAGTAATGACAAATTCTCCCTTTTTTGCTGTCTTCTTCCAAATAATAATAATAATAATAATGATAATAATCATCGTCATCGTCGTTATCAACGTGGCAAAGAAAGAAAACCTTGTTCTGGTGTCAGCTTTTGGTTGTGGGATTATTTTTGGCTTTGAGGCT
>NW_020936472.1:0-507 GCF_003984885.1 Neopelma chrysocephalum
GAAAGGAGCTTCTACATCTTAAAATTTCTGCTGCAGAAAGCAAATAGAGGGAGAAGGGGAAGGAATAAAAGCAGGAGAGTGAATGCAGAAGAACCCCTTTTTCAGCAGGTCCTCAGCTGGTTTACTTGTCTTTAAAAAACAGTTAAGCCAGTTTCTATTTGCTGAAAATCTGGTTCACAGCTCTATTTTTGTTTTTCTGCCCCTGCTAAGGTTTACATATATTCATGTTCCCTTTACATATATTCATGTTCCCTTTAGGGAAAGTTTTATAGTGATTACTGGGGAGAAAGCCAAAAGGGACCTCTATAAATACACCTCTAAACACTCCAGGATTTAAAGCAGATCGTTTCCATGGGTTATTTCAAGGATGGGGCTTGCAGGGTATCCTGGGGAATTCGAGGGTTTGGATCCAATCCTCAATAAAACGCTGTAGGAATGTCACAGAAATGGAAAATCCATCATGCTGTTATTTACTCTTTGGGTTTCTTTTTGTTTATTCCCGGCAGC
>NW_020936473.1:0-536 GCF_003984885.1 Neopelma chrysocephalum
CTTTTGGTTGTGGGATTATTTTTGGCTTTGAGGCTGAAAGGAGCTTCGAAATCTAAGATTTCTTCTGCAGAAATAGGGGGAGAAGGGGAAGGAATAAAAGCAGGAGAGTGAATGCAGAAGAACCCCTTTTTCAGCAGGTCCTCAGCTGGTTTGCTTGTCTTTAAAAAAGAGTTAAACCAGTTTCTATTTGCTGAAAATCTGGTTCACAGCTCTATTTTTGTTTTTCTGCCCCTGCTAAGGTTTACATATATTCATGTTCCCTTTACATATATTCATGTTCCCTTCAGGGAAAGTTTTATAGTGATTACTGGGGAGAAAGCCAAAAGGGACCTCTATAAATACACCTCTAAACACTCCAGGATTTAAAGCAGATCGTTTCCATGGGTTATTTCAAGGATGGGGCTTGCAGGGTATCCTGGGGAATTCGAGGGTTTGGATCCAATCCTCAATGAAACGCTGTAGGAATGTCACAGAAATGGAAAATCCATTATGCTGTTATTTACTCTTTGGGTTTCTTTTTGTTTATTCCCGGCAGC
>NW_020936474.1:0-379 GCF_003984885.1 Neopelma chrysocephalum
GAAAACCTTCTTCTGGTGTCAGCTTTTGGTTGTGGGATTATTTTTGGTTTTGAGGCTGAAAGGAGCTTCGAAATCTTAAAATTTCTGCTGCAGAAAGTGAATGGGGGGAGAAGGGGAAGGAATAAAAGCAGGAGAGTGAATGAAGGAGAAGCTTTAGAGCATGGCCATGGAATTGACTCCAGTCACCCACCAGAATTTGCTTTTATTGGAGGGGCTGGTCAATAACAGGAGCTGTGCAATTTTAAACTCTACAGTAATGACAAATTCTCCCTTTTTTGCCGTCTTCTTCCAAATAATAATAATAATAATAATGATAATAATCATCGTCATCGTCGTTATCAACGTGGCAAAGAAAAGAAAGAAAACCTTCTTCTGGTGT
>NW_020936475.1:0-305 GCF_003984885.1 Neopelma chrysocephalum
CAAAGCTGGCTTGGGGAGGAACAAAGAAATTAGATGGAATTCTGTCTTGGGGAGAAAAAACTCAGCCAGAGCTGAAATTTCTTCCTAATTGAGTTGAAACAGAGGAGCCAAATCTGTCCTAATGAATTTTGGAGGTACCAGGGAAAAACCCTGCACTTAATTCTTGTACTGGGGTAGGCTGGGTTCTTTTTGTAATGCTGACATTTCCTGAGCCCCTGAGAACCAATGTGAACACCAAGAAAAGGATGGGGGAGCCCCAGGATGGTTTTCAAAGCTGGCTTGGGGATGAACAAAGAAATTAGATG
>NW_020936476.1:0-314 GCF_003984885.1 Neopelma chrysocephalum
AGGATGGTTTTCAAAGCTGGCTTGGGGATGAACAAAGAAATTAGATGGAATTTTGTCTCGGGGAGAAAAGAATTCATCCAAAGTTCTAATTTTACAGCTTCTTCCTAATTGAGTTGAAACAGACGAGCCAAATCCACCCTAATGAATTTTAGAGGTACCAGGAAAAAAACCCTGCACTTAATACTTATACTGGGGTAGGCTGGGTTCTTTTGGTAATGCTGACATTTCCTGAGCCCCTGAGATCCAAAATTCAAAATGTGAACCCCAAGAAAAGGATGGGGGAGCCCGAGGATGGTTTTCAAAGCTGGCTTGGG
>NW_020936477.1:0-333 GCF_003984885.1 Neopelma chrysocephalum
CCCTGATTTTGGTGCCCAGCTCTGGGTGGCTGGTCCTTGATTCTGGTTCCCAAATCCCAGTGGCAGATCCCTGATTTTGGGGCCCCAATCCAGGTGGCAGGTCTCTGATTCTGGTGCCCCAATCCAGATGGCAGGTCCCTAATTCCAGTTCCCAAATCCCAGTGGCAGGTCCCTGATTCTGGTTCCCAAATCCCAGTGGCAGGTCCCTGATTCTGGTTCCCAAATCCGGGTGACAGGTCCTTAATTTTGGTGCCCGAATTCCACTGGCAGTTCCCCGAATCTGGTACCCAAATCCTGGTGGCAGATCCTCCAAAAAAAAAAAGAGGCTTTTTA
>NW_020936478.1:0-680 GCF_003984885.1 Neopelma chrysocephalum
TTTGATAAAAACCCAGGATTCAGGTCAGAGGGATAAAACAGGAATTTCCTATTTGAGCTCCCACTGTCCACCTGGGGGGGGGGAAATCTTTGCTCCCTGGATCCCAGGGAATCTCCTGCTCTCCAAGCTGCTCCATCCCGGCACCACCGGGGATGGAATGAGCTGCCAAAGCAAGACTGGGGTGAAAATTATCCCGGAATTCCGGAGCCACACTCACTTTTCCAGCAGGACCAGGGCTGTCATGGGGTTCACACGGAGGTACTTGCACGTGGGTTGCCCGTAGTCAGCCAAATACGTCGACCAATCCCACTGGATGAACAGATCCAAGAGCTGGAAAGGGGAAAAAACCCCAAAAAACAAAGGATAAAAGATTTAAAAAAACTGGAAAAGGGAGCAGGTGGTTTAGCTGGAAGCTGGCAAAGGTCCTGGACAGGTGGAGTTCACCATCAAAAATGGCTTGAAGGCTTTAATTATTTGTTTAATGTTGTTCTGCTAACGTTTAATTATCAAGTGTTATTCATTTATGAATATTTAATGCTGATTTATGCATGACTATGTTAATTTATAGGGCGCTCCTGCTCCGTTATCTTTGTTTTTGGGGTGAATTAGTGGATTTGAGGTCTGAGACATCCCGAGAAGGTGGGTGGGGAAGGACCCCAGAGCCCTGACACTCCCAGCCC
>NW_020936479.1:0-475 GCF_003984885.1 Neopelma chrysocephalum
TTTGATAAAAACCCAGGATTCAGGTCAGAGGGATAAAACAGGAATTTTCTATTTGAGCTCCTACCGTCCACCTGGGGGGAGAAATCTTTGCTCCCTGGATCCCAGGGAATCTCCTGCTCTCCAAGCTGCTCCATCCCGGCACCACCGGGGATGGAATGAGCTGCCAAAGCAAGACTGGGGTGAAAATTATCCCGGAATTCCGGAGCCACACTCACTTTTCCAGCAGGACCAGGGCTGTCGTGGGGTTCACACGGAGGTACTTGCACGTGGGTTGCCCGTAGTCAGCCAAATACGTCGACCAATCCCACTGGATGAACAGATCCAAGAGCTGGAAAGGGGAAAAAACCCAAAAAACAAAGGATAAAAGATTTTTAAAAAGCTGGAAAAGGGAGCAGGTGGTTTAACTGGAAGCTGGCAAAGGTCCTGGACAGGTGGAGTTCACCACCAAAAATGGCTTGAAGGCTTTATTAATTTG
>NW_020936480.1:0-398 GCF_003984885.1 Neopelma chrysocephalum
ATTCCAAACAGGCAATGAGCAGATACTGATCCCAAACACAGAGCAGGGAGTGATCCCAAACAGTAAAGAGTGACCCCAAACATTGAACAGGCAGTGATCCCAAGCAATGAGTAAGGAGTGATCCCAAACACTGAGCAGGCAGTGATCCCAAACAGGCAATGAGAGGGAATGATCCCAAACACAGAGCAGGCAGTGATCCCAAACACTGAGTAGGCAGTGATCCCAAACAGGCAGTGAGAAGGGAGTGATCCCAAACATTGAGCAGGGAATGATCCCAAACAGTCAGTGAGAAGGCAGTGATCCCAAACATTCAACAGGGAGCAATCCCAAACAGGCCTTAAGCAGGGAACGATTCCAAACAGGCAATGAGCAGATACTGATCCCAAACACAGAGCAGG
>NW_020936481.1:0-594 GCF_003984885.1 Neopelma chrysocephalum
AATAAAGCTGGAATGATCCAATTCAGCAGTGGATGAACCTGAAGGTTCCTGGGAATAAAGCTGGAATGCTCCACTTCAGCAGTGGATGAACCTGAAGCTTTCTGGGAATAAAGCTGGAATGCTCCACTTCAGCAGTGGATGAACCTGGAGGTTCCTGGGAGTAAAGCTGGAATGCTCCACCTCATGAAGGACCTTTTCCTGAACTCTGAGCTCCAGGAGCTGTTCACATGGAATTTTAATTCTAGTGAGCCCAAACTCTGGGCTGTGCAAGCTCAGTGGTTATTCCTGACTTTGTTTTCCAAGGAAGGGTGGAACTGGGATCTCTTAAAGGGACAGTGTTAGGGCAGCCAGGGGATCATTCCTGAATTTTGGAGCAGAGACCCTCCAGGATGTTTTCTGGTCCTTTCCTCAAGGGATGAGGCCGGGCTGGAGATGCAGCTTTGCTTTTCCCTTGGAGCAGCTCAGCAGTGGATGAACCTGAAGGTTCCTGGGAATAAAGCTGGAATGCTCCACTTCAGTAGTGAATGAACCTGAAGGTTCCTGGGACTAAAGCTGGAATGCTCCACTTCAGCAGTGGATGAACCTGAAGCTTTC
>NW_020936482.1:0-438 GCF_003984885.1 Neopelma chrysocephalum
GATGTTTTCTGGTCCCTTCCTCAAGGGATGAGGCCGGGCTGGAGATGAAGCTTTGCTTTTCCCTTGGAGCAGATCAGCTGCTCCAGCTGCTCAGTGGATGAACCTGAAGGTTCCTGGGAATAAAGTTGGAATGTTCCACTTCAGCAGTGGATGAACTTGAAGCTTTCTGGGAATAAAGTTGGAATGCTCCACTTCAGCAGTGGATGAACCTGAAGGTTCCTGGGAATAAAGCTGGAATGTTCCACTTCAGTAGTGAATGAACCTGAAGGTTCCTGGGAATAAAGCTGGAATGCTCCATTTCATGAAGGACCTTTTCCTGAACTCTGAGCGCCAGGAGCTGCTCATGTGGAATTTTAATTCTAGTGAGCCCAAACTCTGGGCTGTGCAAGCCCAGTGGTTATTCCTGACTTCCTTTTCCAAGGAAAGGTGGAAGTGGGA
>NW_020936483.1:0-1946 GCF_003984885.1 Neopelma chrysocephalum
GGCTCATGAATTAATCAGTGGTACTTGTGGCTGGTTTAGTTGTTCAGATAAACCACCACAGAATGTGTCTTGGTGACTCATTAATGAAGTGCTGTTTTGCTGTAAAATGTTAATTTAAAAGGTCATGGATGGAGATAAATTAATTTGGTCCCTTTTACCTAAGTTTTCATGTAAAAATGTGTCAGGTAAGGGTCTGTAGGAATATAAAAAAATGTTATTTTAACAAAGAGTTCTAGTCCCAGGGAACAAGGTGTGACAGGTTTAGTGTCACACCTCTGTGCAGGTGCTGGGGGACATCCTGTGCAGCTAAAGCAGCTGCCAGAGCTCTGAAGGACAAGGCAGCATTTGGTTTCTTCCTTTTAATGTTTCCAGCTCATTGTTTGGGACCAGAGTGGCTGGTTGTTCTCCTTGGGTGCATCCCCTGTGTCATCACTTGCACCAGTGCAGAACCTTGTTCCAGGTGATAACCTTCACTGGAAACCTCTGGGAGAACTGCAACCTTCCTATTGTCCCTTATGATTTTATCTTGTGTTAATTCAAGCTAAAAACATAACTTTCTCTCGCTACTGAAGATGGATCCAGATAACTTTGTCCCAGGGAAGCTTCTAAATATAAATCACGTTTGCTGCTTGGTGTTGGATTTGTAACTCCGTGAATTTTCCCTTGGAGCTGGGACTAGTTCCAGGAACTTATCAAAGATTTAAACACAGTTTAAATTTAGATATTAAAGAACAAAATTGCGTAGTTTTTTTCTTAATTTGACGTGTTGTTGGCTATTTTAAAATGCTGGAATGCAATGAATGCATAACATAAAAGGCAGTACATCAGAGGGTGGGTTTGATCACTGATGATCTGTTTGTATTAATCCAGGAGATATCAGCATAAAAGCAACTGCTTTAGCTTTACATCTTCCTCATATTAGTTTTTCAGTTTAACTTTAAGTCCTTGAAGGCTAATCATTTGAAGACATTTAACCTTACTGTGAAGAGTTTTATAGTTAAGGAATTAAAGTTAAACTGAAAAACTAATATGAGGAAGATGTAAAGCTAAAGCAGTTGCTTTTATGCTGATATCTCCTGGATTAATACAAACAGATCATCAGTGATCAAACCCACCCTCTGATGTACTGCCTTTTATGTTATGCATTCATTGCATTCCAGCATTTTAAAATAGCCAACAACACGTCAAATTAAGAAAAAAACTACGCAATTTTGTTCTTTAATATCTAAATTTAAACTGTGTTTAAATCTTTGATAAGTTCCTGGAACTAGTCCCAGCTCCAAGGGAAAATTCACGGAGTTACAAATCCAACACCAAGCAGCAAACGTGATTTATATTTAGAAGCTTCCCTGGGACAAAGTTATCTGGATCCATCTTCAGTAGCGAGAGAAAGTTATGTTTTTAGCTTGAATTAACACAAGATAAAATCATAAGGGACAATAGGAAGGTTGCAGTTCTCCCAGAGGTTTCCAGTGAAGGTTATCACCTGGAACAAGGTTCTGCACTGGTGCAAGTGATGACACAGGGGATGCACCCAAGGAGAACAACCAGCCACTCTGGTCCCAAACAATGAGCTGGAAACATTAAAAGGAAGAAACCAAATGCTGCCTTGTCCTTCAGAGCTCTGGCAGCTGCTTTAGCTGCACAGGATGTCCCCCAGCACCTGCACAGAGGTGTGACACTAAACCTGTCACACCTTGTTCCCTGGGACTAGAACTCTTTGTTAAAATAACATTTTTTTATATTCCTACAGACCCTTACCTGACACATTTTTACATGAAAACTTAGGTAAAAGGGACCAAATTAATTTATCTCCATCCATGACCTTTTAAATTAACATTTTACAGCAAAACAGCACTTCATTAATGAGTCACCAAGACACATTCTGTGGTGGTTTATCTGAACAACTAAACCAGCCACAAGTACCACTGATTAATTCATGAGCC
>NW_020936484.1:0-542 GCF_003984885.1 Neopelma chrysocephalum
TACCTCTGGGCTCCTGGCAGAGGAACTCACCTGGCAGGGCAGGAGCCAAGGCACACGAGCACCTGAGCACCATCACTCCACTCATCACCAGCTTTACACAGGGGCATTTCTAATAACATGATTAACTTCTGATTTTTAAACCTACACAATTTGCAAATCTATAAACCAGATTAAGTTATAAATTTATAACTTAATGATTAATCAGCTGATTCAGCTTTCAGAAAAGCCCATCTTGCACTTCACTCACATGCTTTACCCTCAGAATTCACATTTCAGTGTTCACTCACAAGTTATCATAGAACTTCTCCTATAGAAAAATGGCCCAAGTGAAAGACTTTTACAGTCTGAAACTGGCTTCAAGCTCATTGCCTACCATCTTCCAAAATTCCAGAATGCTGACATGCAGGAAACCCATTATTTCACACAACACTGGAAAAAGGCATAAGTGGAAAAGAACTGCAAGCAAATATGCACAGTCCAGTCATTACCTTAGAGATCTACCTTCTTCAGAGGCATAACTGAGGGGGAATCACCTCAGCTCA
>NW_020936485.1:0-542 GCF_003984885.1 Neopelma chrysocephalum
TGAGCTGAGGTGATTCCCCCTCAGTTATGCCTCTGAAGAAGGTAGATCTCTAAGGTAATGACTGGACTGTGCATATTTGCTTGCAGTTCTTTTCCACTTATGCCTTTTTCCAGTGTTGTGTGAAATAATGGGTTTCCTGCATGTCAGCATTCTGGAATTTTGGAAGATGGTAGGCAATGAGCTTGAAGCCAGTTTCAGACTGTAAAAGTCTTTCACTTGGGCCATTTTTCTATAGGAGAAGTTCTATGATAACTTGTGAGTGAACACTGAAATGTGAATTCTGAGGGTAAAGCATGTGAGTGAAGTGCAAGATGGGCTTTTCTGAAAGCTGAATCAGCTGATTAATCATTAAGTTATAAATTTATAACTTAATCTGGTTTATAGATTTGCAAATTGTGTAGGTTTAAAAATCAGAAGTTAATCATGTTATTAGAAATGCCCCTGTGTAAAGCTGGTGATGAGTGGAGTGATGGTGCTCAGGTGCTCGTGTGCCTTGGCTCCTGCCCTGCCAGGTGAGTTCCTCTGCCAGGAGCCCAGAGGTA
>NW_020936486.1:0-420 GCF_003984885.1 Neopelma chrysocephalum
TCAGTCTCTCCCCCTCTCTCATTCCACAGTCAATCCAATGTACTCATCAGCTGCTACTCCCACATGGAACATCACTGTCCCTCATTTATTCCCATTCAGTTCTCTGGTGTCAGACATCAGCTGCTGCCCCTTTTTCAGCTTGTCAGTGTTTGATCTTGTGCTGTCTCATTCTCCTCCTCTTTTATGTCCCTTCTTCTCTGCCCTGTGATCTTATAAACACAAGTACCAGGAATAATTACATTAGATTGTCTCCTTTCTAACTTCATGTAATACTCCTTTTATCCACAGGCCAAGACTGAAAAAGGAAATACTTTGGAGTTCAATTTCTTTCAGTGTCTCCAAGACTACAGCTGGTGTCACTCAGGGTCACAGGTCAGTCTCTCCCCCTCTCTCATTCCACAGTCAATCCAATGTACTCAT
>NW_020936487.1:0-341 GCF_003984885.1 Neopelma chrysocephalum
GATCTCAATATACAAATATATCTGGATACACATGGATCTCAATATACAAATGTGTATGGATACACATGGATCTCAATATACAAATGTGTATGGATACACATGGATCTAAATATACAAATATATATGGGTACACAAGGATCTCAATATACAGATGTGTATGGATACACATGGCTCTCAGTGTACAAATGTATATGGATACATGTGGATCTAAATATGCAAATATATATGGATGCACATGGATCTAAATATACAAATATATATGGGTACACATGGATCTCAATATACAGATGTGTAGATCTCAATATACAAATATATCTGGATACACATGGATCTCAATATAC
>NW_020936488.1:0-328 GCF_003984885.1 Neopelma chrysocephalum
AGGACAGGCTTTCCTGAGGAGGTGCTTGATGGTGAGGAACCTGCTCAGCATTTTTAATTGCTCTTTAACATTCCAGTAGGGAAATGGAGCAGAAAAAGTGGCATAAAACCCAAAAAAATTAATTAAATCTGAAGTTGTGTTTGTACACCTGAAAATGGTTCTTAAACACACCAATGCTTAACTCATTTTTGAGCATTAGAAGATATATTTCGTGTGTTTTATGCTCTACAAGTCCCTCAAATGTTGTGAACTTTACCAGAGTTCTTTAGTTGAGTCACTTGGAGAGGACAGGCTTTCCTGAGGAGGTGCTTGATGGTGAGGAACCTGC
>NW_020936489.1:0-305 GCF_003984885.1 Neopelma chrysocephalum
CCTGAGGAGGTGCTTGATGGTGAGGAACCTGCTCAATGTTTTTACCTTCTCTTTAACCTTCCTGGAGGGAAATGGAGCAAAAAAAGTGGGATAGAAAACAAAAAATTAATTAAATCTCAAGTTGTGTTTGTACACCTGAAAATGATTCTGAAAAACACTAATGAGGAACTTATTATTGAACATTAAAAGATATATTTCATGTGTTTTACTCTCCACAAGTCCCTCAAATGTTGTAAACTTTACCAGAGTCATTTTGAGAGGACAGGCTTTCCTGAGGAGGTGCTTGATGGTGAGGAACCTGCTCA
>NW_020936490.1:0-1940 GCF_003984885.1 Neopelma chrysocephalum
GGTGGTGTGTCCTCACCTGGAGAGAAGAGCACTGGAACATCAGCCCCGTCCTGAGTCTGAGAAATCATTTTCCTCTTAAACAAAACTGTGAGGAAATCAACTACTGTCTGCTCACCTCTTCCTTTCTGTTGTTCCTACACCTCTTTTCTGTGCAAAATTTATCAAATTGGGCTGTTACCCTGTGGTTTGGGTTGTTACTGTTCATCTACTGACTGAACACTTCCAGAAATCTTTTTTCCCCAATCATTTTTCTTTTGAAATCATCTTGCTTGTCTTTCTTACGTGTCTGTGCTCTGTCTTCATGGACACACGGACTCCCAGGGAAATGAAACCAAGGAGAGGAGCAGCTGTAAGAAAAACAGAGAGGCTAATATACATATATATATGTGTGTGTGATGTTAATTATTTAGAAAGTTGGAAAAATGCTTTGCTGATGCGGAAAAAAATATTATTTACAGGCTGAGCTCAGAACTGATGCAACCAAACAGTGAGATTCAAGTAGGTTTAAGATGAATGACTCCATTCCAACAGGCTGGGGATGTGGCCCAGGCTGCAGTTTGTGGAGCTCTGGGCTTGGAGGTTAAGGGATGGCTCCAATCCAGCCCAGGGACATGCCCAGCTATTCAAAAAAACAGGAATGCTGCAAACCAGTGTAACTGTCCTTGAATTTTTCAGTTGTTGGTCTTCCAAAGGGATGGCAAATCCTGGTTTTATGTTTTGGTTTTATTTCTAACAAGAACCAGTTTGGTTCTTTTTTGTTTGGGTGGGATGAACTGGGGAAAAAAGCCATGGCAGGGCAGTGATTTAGGGACAAATCAGTGGGCAATGACATCTCACTGTTTAGTGGCTCTGAAACGTTTTCCCTTCTCATCCCAGCACAGCAGAGGGAAGGAGCTCGGGGCTCGTTGTGCTCTGTTAGAGACAGTTTGGATCTAATCCAGTGTTAATGAACAGGGCACACTGCTCTGCATCTCACCAGGGCTGCCTTCCCCAAGGTGCTGCTCTGGGAGTGATGTGCTTCCTGCAGCACCTCCCACATCCTCCCTCAGTGGAACACAAGGCTGGCTCATATTGCTCAGGAATATAGGGAAAATAGTCCACTTTGGATTTCTTTGCTTTGTTTACAGCCTGGTTCAGCATCTATTCCGGTTCTCTGTTGTTCTCCAGCTTTTTCTGTGTCCCTGGGGCATGAGCATGTGGTTTGGAGAGAGTCAGTGGGCTGGAAAGATGTGGCTCCAGGGCTTTGGTTCATCCCGGGCTGTGGGGCTGCAGCAGAGCCCAGGAACACCAGGAGCTAGGGGGGACACCTCCCAAATTTACCCATTCCTGCCATTACCTGTCCTGAATGTTCCTCTCATCTCCTCACCACCCCCTTTCCCATTGTCCTTCCTGCCCTGCTGAGGGACTCCAGCACTGGGGGATTTGTCCTTCCTCAGTCCTCCAGGCTGGTTGGGAGCAGTGGGACCAGCTCAGGGGTCTCCCCTGTCCCCAGGCCAGGCTCCAGCCTTTGCTAAGAGAGGTTTTTTTGTCAAAAAGGTGCTTTCAGGTGGCACTTCCCATTCCTTACAGGGACCTGTTGGCTGGTGAAGGAAGGACTCACCTTTCTGTTCTCTCCATCAATCACTCTGTGTTTAAAGTCATTCTCCCCACAAATTTGTTGGGCCTGTATCTTCCCCAATGCTGATGAAGCCCTTAATTGAATTTAAATTAATCCTGCAGCTGCCTGGGAGTCCAAGGCACACTCACAGCCTTGCAAGGTTTCTTGTGTATCGACTCCAGCCTGTTGAAAAGTCACCCTGGGAGTTCAGAGTGGCTTTGATTCCTCCTGGCTCCGTGCTGGATCTCACTGTCTTCTACCTGTGCATGGACAGACCTGTTCAGCAGGAGCACAGGGGATGGACAATGGGATGGAGGAGCACAGGGGATGGGCAGTGGGATGG
>NW_020936491.1:0-1921 GCF_003984885.1 Neopelma chrysocephalum
GGTGGTGTGTCCTCACCTGGAGAGAAGAGCACTGGAACATCAGCCCCATCCTGAGTCTGAGAAATCATTTTCCTCTTAAACAAAACTGTGAGGAAATCAACTACTGTCTGCTCACCTCTTCCTTTCTGTTGTTCCTGCACCTCTTTTCTGTGCAAAATTTATTGAATTGGGCTGTTACCCTGTGGTTTGTGTTGTTACTGTTCATCTACTGGCTGAACACTTCCAGAAATCTGTTTTTTTCTCCAATCATTTTTCTTTTGAAATTGTCTTGCTTGTCTTTCTTACGTGTCTGTGCTCTGTCTTCATGGACACACCAGCTCCCAGGGAAATGAAACCAAGGAGAGGAGCAGCTGTAAGAAAAACAGAGAGGCTGATATACATATATGTGTGTGTGTGTGTGATGTTAATTATTTAGAAAGTTGGAAAAATGCTTTGCTGATGCGGAAAAAAATATTATTTACAGGCTGAACTCAGAACTGATGCAACCAAACAGTGAGATTCAAGTAGGTTTAAGATGAATGACTCCATTCCAACAGGCTGGGGATGTGGCCCAGGCTGCAGTTTGTGGCTCCAATCCAGCCCAGGGACATGCCCAGCTGTTCAAAAAAACAGGAATGCTGCAAACCAGTGTAACTGTCCTTGAATTTTTCAGTTGTTGGTCTTCCAAAGGGATGGCAAATCCTGGGTTTATGTTTTGGTTTTATTTCTAACAAGAACCAGTTTGCTTCTTTTTTGTTTGGGTGGGATGAACTGGGGAAAAAAGCCATGGCAGGGCAGTGATTTAAGGACAAACCAGTGGGCAATGACATCTCACTGTTTAGTGGCTCTGAAACGTTTTCCCTTCTCATCCCAGCACAGCAGAGGGAAGGAGCTCGGGGCTCGTTGTGCTCTGTTAGAGACAGTTTGGATCTAATCCAGTGTTAATGAACAGGGCACACTGCTCTGCATCTCACCAGGGCTGCCTTCCCCAGGGTGCTGCTCTGGGAGTGATGTGCTTCCTGCAGCACCTCCCACATCCTCCCTCAGTGGAACACAAGGCTGGCTCATATTGCTCAGGAATATAGGGAAAATAGTCCACTTTGGATTTCTTTGCTTTGTTTACAGCCTGGTTCAGCATCTATTCTGGTTCTCTGCTGTTCTCCAGCTTTTTCTGTGTCCCTGGGGCATGAGCATGTGGTTTGGAGAGAGTCAGTGGGCTGGAAAGATGTGGCTCCAGGGCTTTGGTTCATCCCGGGCTGTGGGGCTGCAGCAGAGCCCAGGAACACCAGGAGCTAGGGGGGACACCTCCCAAATTTACCCATTCCTGCCATTACCTGTCCTGAATGTTCCTCTCATCTCCTCACCACCTTTCCCATTGTCCTCCCTGCCCTGCTGAGGGGCTCCAGCATTGGGGGATTTGTCCTTCCTCAGTCCTCCAGGCTGGTTGGGAGCAGTGGGACCAGCTCAGGGGTCTCCCCTGTCCCCAGGCCAGGCTCCAGCCTTTGCTAAGAGAGGTTTTTTTGTCAAAAAGGTGCTTTCAGATGGCACTTCCCATTCCTTACAGGGACCTGTTGGCTGGTGAAGGAAGGACTCACCTTTCTGTTCTCTCCATCAATCGCTCTGTGTTTAAAGTCATTCTCCCCACAAATTTGTTGGGCCTGTATCTTCCCCAATGCTGATGAAGCCCTTAATTGAATTTAAATTAATCCTGCAGCTGCCTGGGAGTCCAAGGCACACTCACAGCCTTGCAAGGTTTCTTGTGTATCGACTCCAGCCTGTTGAAAAGTCACCCTGGGAGTTCAGATTGGCTTTGATTCCTCCTGGCTCCGTGCTGGATCTCACTGTCTCCTACCTGTGCATGGACAGACCTGTTCAGCAGGAGCACAGGGGATGGGTGGACAGTGGGATGGAGGAGCACAGGGGATGGATGGACAGTGGGATG
>NW_020936492.1:0-926 GCF_003984885.1 Neopelma chrysocephalum
GCTTGTGATACCAGAACACAGCGTATCAAAAAACATTCCTGTGCTCCCGGGCTGGGTACCGTGGTGTGATGCAGTGCCTGGGTGAAGTGCAGGGTTAGCACAGCCTGCCCAGCCCCATCCTCGGGAGCTGCCTGCCAGCCCCAGGGCTGGCACTGCAGTAATTAGCAGCAAGGCTGCAGATCCTGATGAAGGATGCACGGGGGGGCTTGTTCCTGTGCTGTGCTTTTACCCTCCAGAGGGATAAATAACTGGAGGGAAGGGAATTGGAAAAATAAGTAATGAAGGAGAAGGAAATAAACCCCGTGCTCCTTTCTGAAGCTGACACCAAGGGATCTGACAGACACTTGTAAGATCTGAGTGTAGCAAGGAGGTGGCATTTCAAAAGCCACCAGCTAAAATGCTGCTGTGCCACAGAGGCAGAGCAGGAGGTGCAACAAAGGAGCAGGAGTCACGTGCTGAGCGTTTGGAAAAATATCTGGGCTTTTATTTGTCGCTCATGTTTGATTAGGGCTTATCCCAGAGAAGTGAGTCCCAGTTTGCTGCTTGCCTGGCAAAGCTCACACTGACATTTAGCATCTGTGTGGGGACTTTGTTCAGCCAAAATTGTCAGTGTGTTTTCAAGTGGAGAGTAAAGGCCCCTTCTCCCTCTCCATCCTCTCTGTCCTCCCCTTTCTCTCCTCTTCCCCCCGTTCTCATCTTCTCTCCCCTCTCCTTGTTTGTGGAATTGGAGCTGGAAGGGCCCAGCTGCTTCTGCAGTGAGCCCAGCCTCTGCCATGGCTTTGGGCTTCTGTAAACAGGGGTCATGGAGCTTGTCTGATCCCTGCCAGCCTGGCTGCTGAGCTGAGCCTGGCCCTGCTGGTCAGGGCCTGATGGGGAGATCAGAGCCCCTCACCAGCACCCAGAGCCCCTCACCAGCACCCAGAGCC
>NW_020936493.1:0-1039 GCF_003984885.1 Neopelma chrysocephalum
GCTTGTGATACCAGAACACAGCGTATCAAAAAACATTCCTGTGCTCCTGGGCTGGGTACCGTGGTGTGATGCAGTGCCTGGGTGAAGTGCAGGGTTAGCACAGCCTGCCCAGCCCCATCCTCGGGAGCTGCCTGTCAGCCCCAGGGCTGGCACTGCAGTAATTAGCAGCAAGGCTGCAGATCCTGATGAAGGATGCGCGGGGGGGCTTGTTCCTGTGCTGTGCTTTTACCCTCCGGAGGGATAAATAACTGCAGGGAAGGGAATTGGAAAAATAAGTAATGAAGGAGAAGGAAATAAACCCCGTGCTCCTTTCTGAAGCTGACACCAAGGGATCTGACAGACACTTGTAAGATCTGAGTGTAGCAAGGAGGTGGCATTTCAAAAGCCACCAGCTATAAAATGCTGCTGTGCCACAGAGGCAGAGCAGGAGGTGCAACAAAGGAGCAGGAGTCACGTGCTGAGCGTTTGGAAAAATATCTGGGCTTTTATTTGTCGCTCATGTTTGATTAGGGCTTATCCCAGAGAAGTGAGTCCCAGTTTGCTGCTTGCCTGGCAAAGCTCACACTGACATTTAGCATCTGTGTGGGGACTTTATTCAGCCAAAATTGTCAGTGTGTTTTCAAGTGGAGAGTAAAGGCCCCTTCTCCCTCTCCATCCTCTCCGTCCTCCCCTTCCTCTCCTCTTCCCCCCGTTCTCATCTTCTCTCCCCTCTCCTTGTTTGTGGAATTGGAGCTGGAAGGGCCCAGCTGCTCCTGCAGTGAGCTCAGCCTCTGCCATGGCTTTGGGCTTCTGTAAACAGGGGTCATGGAGCTTGTCTGATCCCTGCCAGCCTGGCTGCTGAGCTGAGCCTGGCCCTGCTGGTCAGGGACTGATGGGGAGATCAGAGCCCCTCACCAGCACCCAGAGCCCTCGCCAGCATCCAGAGCCCCTCACCATCATCCAGAGCCCCTCACCACCATCATCCAGAGCCCCTCACTAGCACCCAGAGCCCATCACCACCAGCACCCAGAGCCCCTCACCAGCACCCAGAGCCCCTCAC
>NW_020936494.1:0-9686 GCF_003984885.1 Neopelma chrysocephalum
ATTGCTGGGACTTTAACCTCATTCTCTGGGCAACCTGCGCCAGTGAGCAAAAAATTTCTCACCTCAAAAAAACCCAATTACACCCTCTGAGTAAAAAGTTTCTTCCTAATGTGTGTCAGATGTGTCTGTCCCTGTGGTGGAACTTCCCTGGAGGCCCCCTGAGCACCAGGGTTTGTAAAACACCTGCATCTGGTCCCCAGGGTGAGATTCCAAAGGTTTCTTCCCTTTGGCACTAAGCTCCTTTGCCATTTGGAACAGTCACCTCTCCCAGCCTTTGCTGCTGCTCCCATGGGAAGTTTGTGTTCATTCCTAAGGTACATGAGCTTCCTGCTCCATGGAATTCCATTCACTGCAGACTTGGAGAGTCCACAGCAATAAACCCCCCCCAAAGTACTGCAGCACAAAAACCAGGTGATGCCAGGTTTGTATGTCCAGGAATAAAATCAAGTGAGTTCAGCCCTCAGTCCTGCTGCCACATCAGGATCCTCATCCCAAATGTTTGCTTTATCCAACAGAAATCATCTTGAAGCAATAGAAACAACATGTGGCCTATTAATTAACCATTCACAGGTCAGTTATTTGCTAAGAAAAGAGATTTCTCGTGAATATTTCATCTCTCTGCTCTCAGGTTGCTGTTTCTGTGGTTTTCAGCCAGGATTGTCCTCCTACAAGGGAAGATGTTCTTAACTCGGAATTGGTGCCTTTTTTTTTCACTTCCAGGCCAATTTCTGCTTCTGTGAGACAGAGAGGAAGCCAAGAGGAACGTGGGGCTCCACAGCAACCCCTTTCCCTCGGGATGGCTTTCAGCAAAGCACTCAGACACAGGGTCTTTCATTCAAACACTTCCAAGATGAAAAAGTATTTCATTATTAGGCATCGAGGTATCTTGTGAAAGTTACAACAAAACTGGAATCTGCACTTAAAAAGAAGCAAATTAACAAAGGGCTACGAAAATCAGAGAGTTGTTATGAAGTGAGGAGCTCTGCAGGACCCAGGAAAACACTCAGGCTGAAAATATTGTGTGGTTCTTCCCTTTTCAGTGGGAGCTGATGATTTCTAACACCGTATTATGTCAACAGACAAAGATCTGGAGGGGATTGGGTTTGTTTTTAATGAAATTTAGTGAGGCAAAGGGCAAGTTTTCCTGGAATGCCTCCCCTGCCCTGCCAGCTCCCAAACCAAATGAATGAAGACGTGATTGTCAAAACCCAGAGAGCCCCAGTGACGTTCCAGGGAATCCCAGCAACCTGCTGTGGACAGAAGGGATCAGCCCAGAGCCTTTGATTTCCTTCAGTGGGAATTCTGGGAATTCCCAGAGCAGCCAGGTTGGGGTTGGCTCATTGCTCAGTGGGGCTCCTTGAATTGTCTGATCCATGTGTTAATGGGTCATGGCAGAGCACTGGAATGTTCCTGCTCTTTCCAAGCCTCCATTTGGGTAAAAACCTGCCTGTTGAGGTTGTCACCCTTCACTGGAATTACCTTCTGCTCCCCTTTGTTATCCTGAGTTTCTTCCTCTGTACCTGTTGTTCATACACTGGATGGGGGCAGTGACCAGATGCAGAATTTGAGTTGAGTGTTTCTGCAGAGACACACAGATTTGGCCATTTTGAGCTTTTTGGGCCAGGGCCACCTCTTTGATCTCTGTTTCTACATCTTCTCCCACCCTGGGCTCACGCTCAGGTGCCTCCATAAATGTCATCATCATAACAATAATAAAAAGGGAACAATAAACTGGTGTCTTTCCAAAGAGAGGAGGAGCTGCTGTACAAAGACAGTGTTTTCCACCAGCAAAACCCTATTTCTTCCATGTTTTCTCTCTCCAATGGACCTCTCTAATTGCCTCCATTTCCATGGTAACTGAAGGCACCACAGTCTGCACAGCACTTCTCCCAGCACTGCAGAGCATGATCCAGGGGGGAGATGCTCAGGTTACTGGTTCCCACTCCAAATCCTGGCCCCTGGAATTCACCCTCTTTAATCACAGGATTAACCCCAGTGCCCACATGGCTCCTGCAAAGAGATTTTTTTTCCCCACCTGCTTTAAGGTCAGTGACTGGGGTGAATACCCAGAGGTTCCAGAATATTCACCCCATCTGGAGCCAGGTCCAGCTCAGGAGAACCCTCTCTTCCACCTGCAGCCCCTGGGTGGAAGGTGAGAGCACATCTGATCCCCTGCATTCCACTCATAGGCTGGGTTTCAGTTCACAAACACTCCCAGCAAGGTGAGATGAGATCTCATTTTCCCTTCTCACCCCTCTGCCCCTGTCCCACTGTATCCCAAGATGTCCTGGCTGAGGCACAGGAGCATTTCTGCCACGCCAGCCTTTCCAGCTCCATCCGAGCCTGGCAGGAATAGGAAATGACTAATGAACCCTCCTCCCAAACAGTCTCTCATTAAGAGTGTGTCCTCATTAAAAGGGGCAAATTTACCATAAACAATTGCATCCCTTCTGCACAGCCCTGAGCAGCAGCTGAGCACAACACACCACGTTCACCCCCTGCTTCCCAGCAGGAATTTTAACTGAACAAACTCCCAGCTTTGGGAAGGGAGATCCATAAAAACAGGCTCAGCTCAGCCCTCCTTTGGTGTAAGCAGCAAAACCCCCCCAAACATCTGTTCTGACACACAGGAACCCTCTTGGATACTCAGGAACTTCTAGAAATTCCGTGTGCTGGGGATATTTGAGCAGGATCGATGCATGGAGCAGTCAGCTTCCAAAAACATTTTTAAGGTGGGTTTTATTGAAGTCCCCAGCAGCAGCAGAAAGTCCTGCTCTGCTCTGTGAGGCCCCACAGAAGGAGTGGGATGTGCAGGTGAGCGATGCTGGGTCAGAGCTGTGACCCCACCTGGAGGGGCCTTTGGGGAGAAATTCCTTTATTGCAGGTGAACAGAACAAGGCTCTCAATCACATTCACTCTTTAAAGAAAAATCAGACTTTAGAGTCAAGCTTATCCCAGTTACTCCAAGGTTATAACCCATTTCCAAACCCTCTTAAATGGAGACTCTTAAATTAACACTTTCTCCCCTTTACAAACCACAGCACCAGGAAAGGGCTTTTCTCTATTTTCTCTATTTTCGAGAATCAGGGTCAAAGATTTCTCCTCCCAGTCGGACATTTGCAAATAAGTCATTTGCTGAACAATGGACACGTAATGAGAACATCCCAAACCAGATGATTGGAGGGAACCTGGACCTGCTGAAAAGCCACAGAAGTTCCAAAGGCCAATTTACAGCAGAATTATTTAAATCAGACTAATAACACTCAGCTCTGCCCAAAGAGTGGGTAGGGAAGGCAATCTGACAACTATCACTTGATGCAAGCTCAGGAGTCACCCCCTTATTATTTTTTGGTCTGTTTGTTTGTCTTATTTGGGGTTTTCCCTTCCCAGATTAAAAAAAAAAATAAAAATAAAAATAAGTCAATTAATATAAATATTTAAAGCCTTTAATTAAAAATCATAAAAGCATTTCCCTCTTGTTGCCTGTATGTGTATCTCCCTCTCCAAACATAGGTTTTTCTTCTACACTTCTATTGACCTGGAAGATACAGGAGATGCACCAGCAAAATGCATCAGGATCTGGTTGTTTTATGGGGTTTTTTCCATCTCTTTACAAACCTTTTTTGAGGATTAGGAATGTAAATGCAGGGTGGGGGGAAAGGGCAGACAGCAGAAAAATCTCCCCTGCTTTTCTCATCATTTTAATTTCCTGACTGGCTGCAATTCCAAATCCCCACCAACAGGGACTCTCTGGGCTCCAGGACACACTTCCAGGAGTTCTCCTTCTGTTGGAGACCTCAAGTGTCCAACTTAAAAGAACAACAGCAGGTGAATGTGGGCATTTAACACCCAAAGCACGAGCTGAGCTGGGTTGGCACCATCCACAGCTGCCAACCTGTCAAACTGAGAGATGTACTCAGGAAAATCCATTTCCTCGCAAAAATCCATCCAGAAATGAAAAAAATACTTTTAAGAAAAAAAAATTACCATGAGAAAAGGCTGCAGAACTGAATTGTGCTGCTTGATGTTAATTAGGGGGCCCTTGGGCCAGAAACTTCCGTGGTCTTCTCATTTGTTCTCAGGCAAAACGTTGCACAAAAGGAACTCCATTTATTCCTTTTTTTCCTTACTTTGGCTTTAAATGCACATTTTCAGATGCTACAGCTTCAAGCTGGTTCACTTCCAGCTTCCCCTTTATGTGCATTATCTGGTTTCTTTTTCTGCAGTTGCCATAAAAAATATGTGACTCAGAAAAAAAATAAAAATGGATATATATTATATCACCCTCCAGTACAAAATAATTATAGCATTCCCTACTGAGTGATGGGCTCCCATAAAAGCCTCCCAGCCTGGATATTTAATGACATATATTTCCATGAGATTCCCAGCAACAGGTGTCCATCTCCAACATTCCAGCTCTCCTGCACCCACATTGCCATGGGTTCTCCAGGCCTGGAAGGGTTGGTGGCATCCAAGAGGGATAAAAGCATTCCAAGCTCAAGGATGCAGCTCATTGAGCTCCTGGAGACAAGGAGGGTCCTCACAGGAGCTGCTCACCAGGACCATCACAACATCTGCCATTTGCACCCTGAAGACTCACACATTTTGATTTTCACACAAAATAGAGGAAAACAGGTGCAGGTCAACAGCTTTTGGAATCCTGGAATGGTTGGGGTTGGAAGGGACCTTAAAGCTCATCCAGTGCCACCCCTGCCATGGGCAGGGACACCTTCCACCAGCCCAGGTTGCACCAACATGGCCTTGGACACTTCCAGGGATCCAGGAGCAGCCACAGCTTCTCTGGGAATTCCATCCCAGCCCCTCCCCACCCTCCCAGGGGAGTATCTCTTCTATATAAAAGGACTCTTCCCTTACACAGAGACTCCCACTCCCCAGTTAGTTCATCCCAAACCACAGAACACAGAGGCTGGGAGCATCCCAAATTCCAGCAGCACCTGATGGACCTGCAGGAGCTCCAGAAACCACAGAAATCCCACATTTCCCTTTTCCTCAGGCACTCCCTGGAGCTGCTGAGTGAAAGGAGCCCCCTGGGACAGGCCAAGGTGTCTCCAGCCTCATTTATCCCACGTCCTGCTGCACAGCAGTTCCTAAGAAGGGGGGACATTCCAAACCTTCCATCCTCTTCTGCTCCCTCATTTCCCTCTCCAGCCCTCCCCATCCCAGCCTGGTGTTCCCAGCAGGACACAGCCCAGCCCTGGCAGCTTCCAAGGGCCACAGGTGACCACGTGGAGCTGCTGCAGAGGCTCTGGCTCCACATCCCCTTTGTTTTTAGGGCTGAAAAGAGGATTGCTGGGACTTTAACCTCATTCTCTGGGCAACCTGCGCCAGTGAGCAAAAAATTTCTCACCTCAAAAAAACCCAATTACACCCTCTGAGTAAAAAGTTTCTTCCTAATGTGTGTCAGATGTGTCTGTCCCTGTGGTGGAACTTCCCTGGAGGCCCCCTGAGCACCAGGGTTTGTAAAACACCTGCATCTGGTCCCCAGGGTGAGATTCCAAAGGTTTCTTCCCTTTGGCACTAAGCTCCTTTGCCATTTGGAACAGTCACCTCTCCCAGCCTTTGCTGCTGCTCCCATGGGAAGTTTGTGTTCATTCCTAAGGTACATGAGCTTCCTGCTCCATGGAATTCCATTCACTGCAGACTTGGAGAGTCCACAGCAATAAACCCCCCCCAAAGTACTGCAGCACAAAAACCAGGTGATGCCAGGTTTGTATGTCCAGGAATAAAATCAAGTGAGTTCAGCCCTCAGTCCTGCTGCCACATCAGGATCCTCATCCCAAATGTTTGCTTTATCCAACAGAAATCATCTTGAAGCAATAGAAACAACATGTGGCCTATTAATTAACCATTCACAGGTCAGTTATTTGCTAAGAAAAGAGATTTCTCGTGAATATTTCATCTCTCTGCTCTCAGGTTGCTGTTTCTGTGGTTTTCAGCCAGGATTGTCCTCCTACAAGGGAAGATGTTCTTAACTCGGAATTGGTGCCTTTTTTTTTCACTTCCAGGCCAATTTCTGCTTCTGTGAGACAGAGAGGAAGCCAAGAGGAACGTGGGGCTCCACAGCAACCCCTTTCCCTCGGGATGGCTTTCAGCAAAGCACTCAGACACAGGGTCTTTCATTCAAACACTTCCAAGATGAAAAAGTATTTCATTATTAGGCATCGAGGTATCTTGTGAAAGTTACAACAAAACTGGAATCTGCACTTAAAAAGAAGCAAATTAACAAAGGGCTACGAAAATCAGAGAGTTGTTATGAAGTGAGGAGCTCTGCAGGACCCAGGAAAACACTCAGGCTGAAAATATTGTGTGGTTCTTCCCTTTTCAGTGGGAGCTGATGATTTCTAACACCGTATTATGTCAACAGACAAAGATCTGGAGGGGATTGGGTTTGTTTTTAATGAAATTTAGTGAGGCAAAGGGCAAGTTTTCCTGGAATGCCTCCCCTGCCCTGCCAGCTCCCAAACCAAATGAATGAAGACGTGATTGTCAAAACCCAGAGAGCCCCAGTGACGTTCCAGGGAATCCCAGCAACCTGCTGTGGACAGAAGGGATCAGCCCAGAGCCTTTGATTTCCTTCAGTGGGAATTCTGGGAATTCCCAGAGCAGCCAGGTTGGGGTTGGCTCATTGCTCAGTGGGGCTCCTTGAATTGTCTGATCCATGTGTTAATGGGTCATGGCAGAGCACTGGAATGTTCCTGCTCTTTCCAAGCCTCCATTTGGGTAAAAACCTGCCTGTTGAGGTTGTCACCCTTCACTGGAATTACCTTCTGCTCCCCTTTGTTATCCTGAGTTTCTTCCTCTGTACCTGTTGTTCATACACTGGATGGGGGCAGTGACCAGATGCAGAATTTGAGTTGAGTGTTTCTGCAGAGACACACAGATTTGGCCATTTTGAGCTTTTTGGGCCAGGGCCACCTCTTTGATCTCTGTTTCTACATCTTCTCCCACCCTGGGCTCACGCTCAGGTGCCTCCATAAATGTCATCATCATAACAATAATAAAAAGGGAACAATAAACTGGTGTCTTTCCAAAGAGAGGAGGAGCTGCTGTACAAAGACAGTGTTTTCCACCAGCAAAACCCTATTTCTTCCATGTTTTCTCTCTCCAATGGACCTCTCTAATTGCCTCCATTTCCATGGTAACTGAAGGCACCACAGTCTGCACAGCACTTCTCCCAGCACTGCAGAGCATGATCCAGGGGGGAGATGCTCAGGTTACTGGTTCCCACTCCAAATCCTGGCCCCTGGAATTCACCCTCTTTAATCACAGGATTAACCCCAGTGCCCACATGGCTCCTGCAAAGAGATTTTTTTTCCCCACCTGCTTTAAGGTCAGTGACTGGGGTGAATACCCAGAGGTTCCAGAATATTCACCCCATCTGGAGCCAGGTCCAGCTCAGGAGAACCCTCTCTTCCACCTGCAGCCCCTGGGTGGAAGGTGAGAGCACATCTGATCCCCTGCATTCCACTCATAGGCTGGGTTTCAGTTCACAAACACTCCCAGCAAGGTGAGATGAGATCTCATTTTCCCTTCTCACCCCTCTGCCCCTGTCCCACTGTATCCCAAGATGTCCTGGCTGAGGCACAGGAGCATTTCTGCCACGCCAGCCTTTCCAGCTCCATCCGAGCCTGGCAGGAATAGGAAATGACTAATGAACCCTCCTCCCAAACAGTCTCTCATTAAGAGTGTGTCCTCATTAAAAGGGGCAAATTTACCATAAACAATTGCATCCCTTCTGCACAGCCCTGAGCAGCAGCTGAGCACAACACACCACGTTCACCCCCTGCTTCCCAGCAGGAATTTTAACTGAACAAACTCCCAGCTTTGGGAAGGGAGATCCATAAAAACAGGCTCAGCTCAGCCCTCCTTTGGTGTAAGCAGCAAAACCCCCCCAAACATCTGTTCTGACACACAGGAACCCTCTTGGATACTCAGGAACTTCTAGAAATTCCGTGTGCTGGGGATATTTGAGCAGGATCGATGCATGGAGCAGTCAGCTTCCAAAAACATTTTTAAGGTGGGTTTTATTGAAGTCCCCAGCAGCAGCAGAAAGTCCTGCTCTGCTCTGTGAGGCCCCACAGAAGGAGTGGGATGTGCAGGTGAGCGATGCTGGGTCAGAGCTGTGACCCCACCTGGAGGGGCCTTTGGGGAGAAATTCCTTTATTGCAGGTGAACAGAACAAGGCTCTCAATCACATTCACTCTTTAAAGAAAAATCAGACTTTAGAGTCAAGCTTATCCCAGTTACTCCAAGGTTATAACCCATTTCCAAACCCTCTTAAATGGAGACTCTTAAATTAACACTTTCTCCCCTTTACAAACCACAGCACCAGGAAAGGGCTTTTCTCTATTTTCTCTATTTTCGAGAATCAGGGTCAAAGATTTCTCCTCCCAGTCGGACATTTGCAAATAAGTCATTTGCTGAACAATGGACACGTAATGAGAACATCCCAAACCAGATGATTGGAGGGAACCTGGACCTGCTGAAAAGCCACAGAAGTTCCAAAGGCCAATTTACAGCAGAATTATTTAAATCAGACTAATAACACTCAGCTCTGCCCAAAGAGTGGGTAGGGAAGGCAATCTGACAACTATCACTTGATGCAAGCTCAGGAGTCACCCCCTTATTATTTTTTGGTCTGTTTGTTTGTCTTATTTGGGGTTTTCCCTTCCCAGATTAAAAAAAAAAATAAAAATAAAAATAAGTCAATTAATATAAATATTTAAAGCCTTTAATTAAAAATCATAAAAGCATTTCCCTCTTGTTGCCTGTATGTGTATCTCCCTCTCCAAACATAGGTTTTTCTTCTACACTTCTATTGACCTGGAAGATACAGGAGATGCACCAGCAAAATGCATCAGGATCTGGTTGTTTTATGGGGTTTTTTCCATCTCTTTACAAACCTTTTTTGAGGATTAGGAATGTAAATGCAGGGTGGGGGGAAAGGGCAGACAGCAGAAAAATCTCCCCTGCTTTTCTCATCATTTTAATTTCCTGACTGGCTGCAATTCCAAATCCCCACCAACAGGGACTCTCTGGGCTCCAGGACACACTTCCAGGAGTTCTCCTTCTGTTGGAGACCTCAAGTGTCCAACTTAAAAGAACAACAGCAGGTGAATGTGGGCATTTAACACCCAAAGCACGAGCTGAGCTGGGTTGGCACCATCCACAGCTGCCAACCTGTCAAACTGAGAGATGTACTCAGGAAAATCCATTTCCTCGCAAAAATCCATCCAGAAATGAAAAAAATACTTTTAAGAAAAAAAAATTACCATGAGAAAAGGCTGCAGAACTGAATTGTGCTGCTTGATGTTAATTAGGGGGCCCTTGGGCCAGAAACTTCCGTGGTCTTCTCATTTGTTCTCAGGCAAAACGTTGCACAAAAGGAACTCCATTTATTCCTTTTTTTCCTTACTTTGGCTTTAAATGCACATTTTCAGATGCTACAGCTTCAAGCTGGTTCACTTCCAGCTTCCCCTTTATGTGCATTATCTGGTTTCTTTTTCTGCAGTTGCCATAAAAAATATGTGACTCAGAAAAAAAATAAAAATGGATATATATTATATCACCCTCCAGTACAAAATAATTATAGCATTCCCTACTGAGTGATGGGCTCCCATAAAAGCCTCCCAGCCTGGATATTTAATGACATATATTTCCATGAG
>NW_020936495.1:0-445 GCF_003984885.1 Neopelma chrysocephalum
GGAATTCCACGTCTTTGCACCTTCTGCCTCTCCCAGATTTGGCTGATATCAATCCCATCAGTGGGGAGGGACAGACAGAACCATTTAGTTTGGAAAATGCCTCAAAGATCACGCAGTCCAACCATTCCCCACTGTTTCCAGCCCCCACGAACATTTGTACCACTTGCTTTGAGTTTCAGGATCTTGGACACGTGAAAAATCAAGCCCAAAGCCTCTAGTGATGATGCCCTGTAATAACTAAATGCTATTTCTGCTTCCAGCTCCCAAAAAAACCATTTAAGGATCAACCCTTGGAGAAAAAGATGCATTTCCTTTGTCCCTTCAACAATATCCAGAAATCTCCAAGGAATCCTACAATGTTTAACCAGGAGACCCCACCAAACACGAGTGGGTTGAGGCTCTTTCTCTTGTCCTCACGGCCAAGATTTTATTTGCTTTTCCCTCC
>NW_020936496.1:0-1442 GCF_003984885.1 Neopelma chrysocephalum
ACACCTTCCACTGTCCCAGGTTGCTCCAAATTTATCCAACCTGGCCTTGGACACTTCCAGGGATCCAGGAGCAGCCACAGCTTCTCTGGGATAGGGGAGGTGTCCAGGAGGTTCTCAGAATTCCAGGTGAAGTCCCAGCAGAGCAGAGGAGAGGGGCAGGATGCCCTCCTTGGACCTGTTTTGGCTGCAGCCCAGCACACAGAGGGTTCTCTTCCAGCACAGTTTTTGGGCAAAACCTCCCCCGAGGTTTGTTCAGCTGTTGCCTCCTAAAGAAGGACATGGTGTCTCAACTCCTGCCTTCAAAGAGACTTTCCTGGCAGCTTCTCTGGGTGCTGGGGCTGTGCTGGCAGCCAGAGGGGTGTGTTGGGTTGTGCTGGGAGCAGAGCTGGCTCTGCATCAGCTCGTGGCTGTGCTGGTGTCGTCCCTGCAAACACACGGGAGAGCTGGGTACACAAACACAGAGCTGGGGCTGATCTGTGCCACTCTGAGGGACAAATATTGCACTCTGGTGTCGCTGAGGATGGTCCCTGGTGTCAGCAGGAGGGTGATGCTTGGCAGGGATAATCAGGGCCTGCCATGGGATAATGGGGGCTGCTTTTCCCCACATGGTTGTGCTGCTTCTTCCTCACTTCTGTCCAGCACGGGTTCCTTGTCACAGAATCACAGAATCATAGAATGATAGAATCATAGAATCATAGACTCAGCTCGGTTGGAAGGGACCTCTGTGATCATCAAGTCCAACCCTTGGCTTTCTAGGCTTGTGAGACCTACTGGGGGATCTTCACCATCACCTCCAGACAGTCAGAGAACCACAGAATAGAAGGGACCTTAAAGCCCACCCAGTGCCACCCTCTGCCACGGCCAGGGACACCTTCCACTGTCCCAGGTTGTTCAGGGGTCCATCCAACCTGGCCTTGGACACTTCCAGGGAATGGAGCAGCCACAGCTCCTCTGGGCAACCTGTTCCAGGGCCTCAGCATCTCACAATAAAGATTTTTTTTCCTAATATCCCATCTAAACCTACTGTCAGTTTGAAGCCATTCCCCCTTGTCCTGCCCCTCCAGACCCTCTCCACCTTTCCTGCAGCTCCCTTTACCCAGCTCCAGTGCCCTCAGGAGGCCTGTCCACACCACCCCATCACCCATCCACAAGCTTTCCAGCCAAGGATTTCCATGTGCCTCCCCTGCTGCTCCTCAAAACGATGCAGACAAACCCAGAGCCTTCCCCAGACCCTCCTTTCCTGCCATCCTCTTCCTGGCACCTGTGAAATCACTTTTCAGCACTTACTGCCCAGCAAAGAGAGCTCAGTGTGTTCTCCCCTCTCCACATCCAGCTGTTGGTGCAAAGCCTTTCCAACTTTTCCTCCTCCCTCTGTGTTTTTAGCACAGCTGGGTTAGAGACTCTCAGACCACGATCACATAAATAATTAGGAGCTGTAAGAA
>NW_020936497.1:0-342 GCF_003984885.1 Neopelma chrysocephalum
GTTGCTCCAAATTTATCCAACCTGGCCTGGGACACTGCCAGGGCTGGAGCAGCCACAGCAAAACCATGGGATAATGGGGGTTTTGCCTTTGCTTTGCAAAGCTGGGCTCTCTTGGCTGCTTTTCCCCACATGGATGTGCTGCTTCCTCCTCACTTCTGTCTGGCACAGGTTCCTTGTCTTGGCTTTTTAGGCTTGTGAGACCTACTGGGGGATCTTCACCATCATCCCCAGACAGTCAGAGAACCACAGAATGGAAGGGACCCTAAAGCCCACCCAGTTCCACCCCCTGCCATGGGCAGGGACACCTTCCACTGTCCCAGGTTGCTCCAAATTTATCCAACC
>NW_020936498.1:0-1731 GCF_003984885.1 Neopelma chrysocephalum
GTTGCTCCAAATTTATCCAACCTGGCCTGGGACACTGCCAGGGCTGGGGCAGCCACAGCAAAACCATGGGATAATGGGGGTTTTGCCTTTGCTTTGCAAAGCTGGGCTCTCCTGGCTGCTTTTCCCCACATGGATGTGCTGCTTCCTCCTCACTTCTGTCTGGCACAGGTTCCTTGTCTTGGCTTTTTAGGCTTGTGAGACCTCCTGGGGGATCTTCACCATCATCCCTAGACAGCCAGAGAACCACAGAATGGAAGGGACCTTAAAGCCCATCCAGTGCCACCCCCTGCCATGAGCAGGGACACCTTCCACTAGCCCAGGTTGCTCCAAATTTGTCCAACCTGGCTTTGGACACTTCCAGGGCTGGGGCAGCCACAGCTTCTCTGGGATAGGGGAGGTGTCCAGGAGGTTCTCAGAATTCCAGGTGAAGTCCCAGCAGAGCAGAGGAGAGGGGCAGGATGCCCTCCTTGGACCTGTTTTGGCTGCAGCCCAGCACACAGAGTGTCTGTTCTCTTCCAGCACAATTTTTGGGCAAAACCACTCCCGAGGTTTGTTCAGCCATCACCTCCTGAAGAAGGACATGGTGTCTCAACTCCTGCCTTCAAAGAGACTTCCCTGGTAGCTGCTGTGGGTGCTGGGGCTGTGCTGGCAGCCAGAGGGGTGTGTTGGGTTGTGCTGGGAGCAGAGCTGGCTCTGCACCAGCTCGTGGCTGTGCTGGTGTCGTCCCTGCAAACACCCGGGAGAGCTGGGTACACAAACACAGAGCTGGGGCTGATCTGTGCCACTCTGAGGGACAAATATTGCACTCTGGTGTCGCTGAGGATGGTCCCTGGTGTCAGCAGGGGGGTGATGTTTGGCAGGATAATCAGGGCCTGCCATGGGATAATGGGGGCTGCTTTTCCCCACATGGATGTGCTGCTTCCTCCTCACTTCTGTCCGGCACGGGTTCCTTGTCACAGAATCATAGAATGATAGAATCATAGAATCATAGACTCAGCTGGGTTGGAAGGGACCTCTGTGATCAAGTCCAACCCTTGGCTTTCTAGGCTTGTGAGACCTCCTGGGGGATCTTCACCATCATCCCCAGACAGTCAGAGAACCACAGAATGGAAGGGACCTTAAAGCCCATCCAGTGTCACCCTCTGCCACGGCCAGGGACACCTTCCACTGTCCCAGGTTGTTCAGGGGTCCATCCAACCCAGCCTTGGACACTTCCAGGGAATGGAGCAGCCACAGCTCCTCTGGGCAACCTGTTCCAGGGCCTCAGCATCTCACAATAAAGATTTTTTTCCTAATATCCCATCTAAACCTACTGCCAGTTTGAAGCCATTCCCCCTTGTCCTGCCCCTCCAGTCCCTCTCCACCTTTCCTGTAGCTCCCTTTACCCAGCTCCAGTGCCCTCAGGAGGCCTGTCCACACCACCCCATCACCCATCCACAAGCTTTCCAGCCAAGGATTTCCATGTGCCTCCCCTGCTGCTCCTCAAAACGATGCAGACAAACCCAGAGCCTTCCCCAGACCCTCCTTTCCTGCCATCCTCTTCCTGGCACCTGTGAAATCACTTTTCAGCACTTACTGCCCAGCAGAGAGAGCTCAGTGGGTTCTCCCCTCTCCACATCCAGCTGTTGGTGCAAAGTCTTTCCATCTTTTCCTCCTCCCTCTGTGTTTTTAGCACAGCTGGGCCAGAGACTCTCAGACCACGATCACATAAATAATTAGGAGCTGTAAGAA
>NW_020936499.1:0-1750 GCF_003984885.1 Neopelma chrysocephalum
CAGATCGTCCTCTGGAAAACCACACAAAGGTGTGAACTTGAAAAAAACTTGGAAAAAAAGTGTGGAAAAACCCCCCAGATCTGGGATGGTAATTACAGGGTTAGACAAATATCCAAAGAGCTGTTCAGCAGGATAATGAGGAGAGAGAAAAGTCTCCTGGATGTTCAGTTTTAATGCACATTTTTTTCCTTGCTACCGGTTCACCTTCTTCCTGGCACTCAAAACAATGGTGTTTGTGCAGAGATTTTGAGCAATAAATAGCTTTACTCTCATTTCTCACGTGCTGAGGGGGATTTGGAGTGACCAGCTGTAATGGAGAGAGAAATCCAGCTACAATCCAGCTACAACTGCTGCATTGAAGAGGAGAGACACTGCTGCTCTGAAAGTGGAAAGGATCTTTCCTTCTTCCCTTCTGGACTTTTATTGGAGGGAAAAGAGATTTGATCCAATGTAAATATTGCTTTATCATAGGAGAGATAGTTAGGATGGTGTACATAATGTATTATAATATTTATTTGTGTAATAATTGTAATATAATTCCCTTCCCCCCATGTTGAGTCTTGTGTTGTGCCTGGAAAACTCCTCTCACACTGGGGTGAGTTGTGGGAGGGGGGCTTGGACTTGGAAATTGGATTTTTGGGGGTCTCAAACCACCACACCAGCCAAGGCTTGTGTGGCCAGTGCAGCTCAGAGAAGAGCTGAGTTCTCACAGAGTCTGCCCTGGTGGATGAATCCCACCTTTCTGACCCAAGTCTCACATCAATAATATTTGAAGGCAGCACCTTGAACCTTTTTCTGTGGGTATTTTGAGTCCCCTCCACCCGGTGTTACGTGAGGTAAAACAAAAAGCCCCATGAATAAAACAGCAGAGCGTGTGAAGCCCTTGGCTGGGAGCTCAGGGAAATCTGCTGGGATCAATTTTCACCTTTTCCAGAAAGCTGGAAATTTTTTGTTGGGCTTGAGAGAATCATCTGTTTTGTTGCTTGTTCAGTGAGCTCTGGGCTCCTTGGGAATCACTTGATATCTTGTTTAGTGCAGACGTTTCCAGCAGGGCCTAAAATAGCTGCAAACCCCGTGTTTGCTGAGACAAAGTGACCCCACAGCACCTTCCAAGAGCAAGGGCAAACCTCCACCTCAAACCACGGGGCAGGAAAACTGCCCTGGGCATAACAACGTGTCTGGGGGATTTCTCTGCATTAATTCTTGCAGGAATATTAACACTTTTAATTGCCAAGTTTACCTGTCCCACAGAGAGCTTATTAATTAGCCCTTTGCTAAGCCCTTTGAGATTTTTCAGATGAAAGGATGTAGAGCACATATTTTTACCAGCTGAGAGCCACATGAAGAGCTGGAGAGTGTTGAAAGGAGTCCTGCCAGTTAATTTACACTTCGACAGGAGCGTCGGGTTGGTTTTCGTGGCGCGTTTGTTTTTCTGAAAATTGAAAAAAAAAAAAGAAAAGTCAAGGCAAAATCAAAAAATAAACACTGGAAGGGTCAATGCCTTTTTATGTGGTGTTTGTTCAGTTTTGCTGATCAAAGATTTCACACTTGGAAATTTAGTCATCACCTGATTCCCAACGATAATGCCCAGAAAACATGGAAAGGCTCATTTGCTCCTGTGAAAACCAGTAAAAAACACAAAGCAGTTGGGAAAGTGGGGGTGCTGTGGGGAACCAGACTGAACACAGGGATGAAAAATGATGTGTCTGCTTTAAACTCTGAGGTGGCTGAAACACCAGATATAACCAGA
>NW_020936500.1:0-1800 GCF_003984885.1 Neopelma chrysocephalum
CAGATCGTCCTCTGGAAAACCACACAAAGGTGTGAACTTGAAAAAAAACTTGGAAAAAAAGTGTGGAAAAACCCCCCAGAGCTGGGATGGTAATTACAGGGTTAGACAAATGTCCAAAGAGCTGTTCAGCAGGATAATGAGGAGGGAGAGAGGTCTCCTGGATATTCAATTTTAATGCACATTTTTTTCCTTGCTACCGGTTCATCTTCTTCCTGGCACTCGAAACAATGGTGTTTGTGCAGAGATTTTGAACAATAAATAGCTTTACTTTAATTTCTCACGTGCTGAGGGGGATTTGGAGTGACCAGCTGTAATGGAGAGAGAGATCCAGCTACAATCCAGCTACAACTGCTGCATTGAAGAGGAGAGACACTGCTGCTCTGAAAGTGGAAAGGATCTTTCCTTCTTCCCTTCTGGACTTTTATTGGAGGGAAAAGAGATTTGATCCAATGTAAATATTGCTTTATCATAGGAGAGATAGTTAGGATGGTGTACATAATGTATTATAATATTTATTTGTGTAATAATTGTAATATAATTCCCTTCCTCCCATATTGAGTCTTGTGTTGTGCCTGGAAAACTCCTCTCACACCGGGGTTTGTTGTGGGAGGGGGGCTTGGACTTGGAAATTGGATTTTTGGGGGTCTCAAACCACCACACCAGCCAAGGCTTGTGTGGCCAGTGCAGCTCAGAGAAGAGCTGAGTTCTCACAGAGTCTGCCCTGGTGGATGAATCCACCTTTCTGACCCAAGTCTCACATCAATAATACTTGAAGGCAGCACCTTGAACCTTTTTCTGTGGGTATTTTGAGTCCCCTCCACCCGGTGTTACGTGAGGTAAAACAAAAAGCCCCATGAATAAAACAGCAGAGCGTGTGAAGCCCTTGGCTGGGAGCTCAGGGAAATCTGCTGGGATCAATTTTCACCTTTTCCAGAAAGCTGGAAATTTTTTGTTGGGCTTGAGAGAATCATCTGTTTTGTTGCTTGTTCAGTGAGCTCTGGGCTCCTTGGGAATCACTCGATATCTTGTTTAGTGCAGACGTTTCCAGCAGGGCCTAAAATAGCTGCAAACCCCGTGTTTGCTGAGACAAAGTGACCCCACAGCACCTTCCAAGAGCAAGGGCAAACCTCCACCTCAAACCACGGGGCAGGAAAACTGCCCTGGGCATAACAACGTGTCTGGGGGATTTCTCTGCATTAATTCTTGCAGGAATATTAACACTTTTAATTGCCAAGTTTACCTGTCCCATAGAGAGCTTATTAATTAGCCCTTTGCTAAGCCCTTTGAGATTTTCAGATGAAAGGATGTAGAGCACATATTTTTACCAGCTGAGAGCCACATGAAGAGCTGGAGAGTGTTGAAAGGAGTCCTGCCAGTTAATTTACACTTCGACAGGAGCGTCGGGTTTGTTTTCGTGGCGGGTTTGTTTTTCTGAAAATTGGAAAAAAAAAAAGAAAAGTCAAGGCAAAATCAAAAAATAAACACTGGAAGGGTCAATGCCTTTTTACGTGGTGTTTGTTCAGTTTTGCTGATCAAAGATTTCACACTTGGAAATTTAGTCATCACCTGATTCCCAACGATAACGCCCAGAAAACACGGAAAGGCTCATTTGCTCCTGTGAAAACCAGTAGAAAACACAAAGCAGTTGGGAAAGTGGGGGTGCTGTGGGGAACCAGACTGAACACAGGGATGAAAAATGATGTGTCTGCTTTAAACTCTGAGGTGACTGAGACACAAGATGCAACCAGAGGAGTTAAATTTTGAATAAAGTTCAACTTTAACACACTGACCACGGAGAGG
>NW_020936501.1:0-394 GCF_003984885.1 Neopelma chrysocephalum
AGGAGGGAGGGATGTGCCTTCAGCTTTATATCCAGGTGTCCAAGTCTCGGAGAGGTCAAAAAACACCCTGAGAGTTGAACACAGTGGATGGCTTGGAGGACAGAGGGATGTGCCTTCAGCTCCATCTCCAGGTGTCCAAGGTTGGGAGAGGCCTAAAAACCCTCTGAGGGTTGAACACGGTGGGTGGATTGGAGGGATTGCACAAAGGGATGTGCCTTCAGCTTCATCTCCAGGTGGGAAGAGGTCAAAGAACACCCTGAAAACTGTGCACAGTGAGTGAATTGGAGCCATTGCACAGAAAGATGTGCCTTCAGCTTCATCTTCAGGTGTCCAAGGTTGGGAGAGGCCAAAAAACCCCCTGAGAGTTGGACACTGAGTGGATTGGAGGAGGGAG
>NW_020936502.1:0-350 GCF_003984885.1 Neopelma chrysocephalum
GACAAAAAACCCCCTGAGAGTTGGACATTGAGTGGATTGGAGGAGGGGGGGATGTGTCTTCAGCTTTATATCCAGGTGTCCAAGTCTTGGAGAGGTCAAAAAACACTCTGAGAGTTGGACATTGAGTGGATTGGAGGACAGAGGGATGTGCCTTCAGCTTCATCTCCAGGTGGGAAGACGTCAAAGAACACCCTGAAAACTGCACACAGTGGGTGGATTTGAGGATAGAGGGACGTGCCTTCAGCTCCATCTATGAGTGTCCAAGGCTGGGAGAGGTCAAAAAACCCCCTGAGAGTTGGACATTGAGTGGATTGGAGGAGGGAGGGATGTGCCTTCAGCTTTATATCCAG
>NW_020936503.1:0-347 GCF_003984885.1 Neopelma chrysocephalum
AGTTGGACACTGAGTGGATTGGAGGAGGGAGGGATGTGCCTTCAGCTCCATCTCCAGGTGTCCAAGGCTGAGAGAGGCCAAAAAACCCTCTGAGGGTTGAACACAGTGGGTGGATTGGAGGGATTGCACAAAGGGATGTGTCTTCAGCTTTATATCCAGGTGTCCAAGTCTGGGAGAGGCCAAAAAACACCCTGAAAAATGTGCACACTGGATGGGTTGGATGGATTGGAGGCATTGCAGAGAAAGATATGCCTTCAGCCCCATCTATGGGTGTCCAAGGCTGGGAGAGGCCAAAAAAAACCCTGAGAGTTGGACATTGAGTGGATTGGAGGACAGAGGGATGTGCC
>NW_020936504.1:0-1046 GCF_003984885.1 Neopelma chrysocephalum
GACCAGTCAAGCATTTAAATACTTTGCAGACTCAATTAAAAGGTTTTGGGGGGGGAAGTCACTGGGGTTTGAGTTGTGGGGGTTTTTTTGGTTGTTTTTTTTTTTTCCCCTAAAAGCCATTTAAATACCACTAAGAAAGTCTTGATTCAGTTCTTTGTTGGGAAAGCCCGGGGGGGTCATTCCAGGAGTCATTAATCCTGCCGGACAGGAGCTTTGTTGGCAGGATTTGCCTCTCTAGCTGGGTGAGATCTCACTGTCACCAAGAACCTGGTGGAGTCAGAGCCACCTTTGGTCCCAGGCTGGAGCAGCAAACCTTAAGATTTTAAGCCCAAATCGGGCTTATCTTTATCTCTCCTGCTGTGAGAGGCACAAGGGTGTCATGACAACAATTCCTCCTTGCTGGGTGTTTTCTCCTCTCTCCGACCACCACTGATGCCTTTGCCCAGTAAAACAGTGATTTGGGCAAGTCTTGGCTGTTTTGAGTCTTGGTGATCTGAAAAGCCCTTCAAGGCCACCGTGGATGGGGCCTGGAGCAACCTGGGCTGGTGGGAGGTGTCCCTGGATCATCCCTAGATCGTCTCGAACGTCCTTTCCAACCCAAACTATTCCATGATTCTCAGACAGGCAGAGCTTTTTCCAGTTGCTGGTTTAAGTGGCCCCGTGAATTCGGATCTTCCAAGCGACTGCTTCGGTTTTCCTGTGGAATCCACAGGGGACATTTCATGGAACACAAAAATCCGGAGTGCCGCAGCTCTCAGCGGGCAGGAGGCAGGACAGACACCTCCCAGGCTGGGGAGGGAGAAAAAATGTCCCCAAACTCCTGCCAATCTGTCCCGGGGAACTCCTCCATCCCCCTCCTGGGATCAGTCCGTGTCTGATCACCCACCAAGTGGTGGGAAGACGCCTCGAGTCCACCTTTGCTTCCTCTGCACTCGGGCCCATTCCTTGCCCTTCTGGAAGTTTTGGAGCATCTTTAGGAAGAGCAAAGCTTGTTCTTTACCCTCCTCCACCTCTGCCTTGCTCCCAAGTCCTTCCAGGCTGGTGTC
>NW_020936505.1:0-418 GCF_003984885.1 Neopelma chrysocephalum
CCCTCCTCCACCTCTGCCTTGCTCCCAAGTCCTTCCAGGCTGGTGTCCACAGCCATATCCACCATTATCAATGGGCTTGTTGGGGTCAGTGGGGTCAGAATTCACCCCCAGAATAATTCTCAGGGGTTATTCCAGATGAAATCAATCCCTCTATGAATGACTCATGACCAACCAGCCCAGTCTGGGCCTCCCTGAGCTCCTCCATCCCCCTCCTGGGATCAGTCTGTGTCTGATCACTCTCCAAGTGGTGGGAAGATGCCCTGAGTCCACCTTTTCTTCCTCTCCACGGCACCCCATCTCCCACTCGGGCCTGTTCCTTGCCCTTCTGGAAGTTTTGGAGCATCCTTAGGAAGAGCAAAGCTTGTTCTTTACCCTCCTCCACCTCTGCCTTGCTCCCAAGTCCTTCCAGGCTGGTGTC
>NW_020936506.1:0-1066 GCF_003984885.1 Neopelma chrysocephalum
GACCAGTCAAGCATTTAAATACTTTGCAGACTCAATTAAAAGGTTTTTTGGGGGGGAAGTCACTGGGGTTTGAGTTGTGGGGGTTTTTTTGGTGGTGTTTTTTTTTTTCCCCCTAAAAGCCATTTAAATACTACTAAGAAAGTCTTGATTCAGTTCTTTGTTGGGAAAGCCCGGGGGGGTCATTCCAGGAGTCATTAATCCTGCCGGACAGGAGCTTTGTTGGCAGGATTTGCCTCTCTAGCTGGGTGAGATGTCACTGTCACCAAGAGCCTGGTGGAGTCAGAGCCACCTTTGGTCCCAGGCTGGAGCAGCAAACCTTAAGATTTTAAGCCCAAATCGGGCTTATCTTTATCTCTCCTGCTGTGAGAGTCACAAGGGTGTCATGACAACAATTCCTCCTTGCTGGGTGTTTTCTCCTCTCTCCGACCACCACTGATGCCTTTGCCTGGTAAAACAGTGATTTGGGCAAGCCTTGGGTGTTTTGAGCCTTGGTGATCTGAAAAGCCCTTCAAGGCCACCTTGGATGGGGCCTGGAGCAACCTGGGCTGGTGGGAGGTGTCCCTGGATCATCCCTAGATCATCCCGAAGGTCCTTTCCAACCCAAACCATTCCATGATTCTCAGACAGGCAGAGCTTTTTCCAGTTGCTGGTTTAAATGACCCTGTGAATTCGGATCTTCCAAGTAACTGCTTCGGTTTTCCTGTGGAATCCACAGGGGACATTTCATGGAACACAAAAACCCGGAGCGCCGCAGCTCTCAGTGGGCAGGAGGCAGGACAGACACCTTCCAGGCTGGGGAGGGAGAAAAAATGTCCCCAAATTCCTGCCAATCTGTCCCGGGGAGTTCCTCCATCCCCCTCCTGGGATCAGTCTGTGTCTGATCACTCTCCAAGTGGTGGGAAGATGCCCTGAGTCCACCTTTTCTTCCTCTCCACAGCACCCCATCTCCCACTCGGGCCTGTTCCTTGCCCTTCTGGAAGTTTTGGAGCATCCTTAGGAAGAGCAAAGCTTGTTCTTTGCCCTCCTCCACCTCTGCCTTGCTCCCAAGTCCTTCCAGGCTGGTGTC
>NW_020936507.1:0-1494 GCF_003984885.1 Neopelma chrysocephalum
TCAGCTCCTCCTTTCCCCATTCCCAGGCTTTCTGAGCCTTGGGAAAAGGTCCTCAGGAATGAAGGGAAGAGCAGACCCACCCTCTTCTTTTCCAGCTCTCCAAAGGGATAAGACCCATCCCACAACTGGGATATTTCAAATTAAAATGGGATTAAACCAGGGAGTTCCAAATTAAAAATCTGGGATAAAAACCTGGATGTGAAGACGATTCCTGGCACTGAAACCTCATGGGCTGAACCCCACCAGGATGTCCCACTTTCCCAGATTTCAGCTCCCCCTTTCTCCATTCCCAGGCTTTCTGAGCCTTGGGGAAAGGTCCTCAGGGATGGAGGAAAGAGCAGACCACCCCATCCCCATATCCCCCTCTCCAATGGGATGAGACCCATCCCACAACTGGGACATTTCAAATTAAAATGGGATGAAACTGGGGAGTTCCAAATTAAAAATCTGGGATAAAAACCTGGATGTGAAGACAATTCCTGGCACTGAAACCGGATGTCAAAGCCTGGGGAGCTCATGGGCTGAACTCCACCAGGATGTCCCACTTTCCTGGACTTCAGCTCCTCCTTTCCCTGCCTCTGTCCCCATTCCCAGGCTTTCTGAGCCTCAGGGAAAGGCCATGGATACTGAGCTCACCTGGGGGAACGGAAAAGTGGTGAGCAAGGAGCAGCTGATGGATGGGCCAAGCTGCTGCCAGCGATTTCCTGCAGGATAAATCCATTTATCACCCTGGCATGAGGCAGCCGAGGAGCACATCTGTCACCAGCGGGCAGGGGGAACCTGCCCTCCAGCAGAAAACCCCGGGAAAAGTCCTGATTCCTGGGAAGAGCCACCTGTTTGGGGCGGGGGAGGGAGCGGAGCGGTGACGGATTGCGGCCGGTGATGCCCACGGAGCCTCCGAACTCCTCCCGGCCTCGGGATGGGATTTTGGAGCCAGGAACACGAGGGATGCGAGCAGGAGCTGGGGAGGGACGGGGACAGGGACAGGGATGTCACACACCGGGATCTGCCGGGGGATCGGGAGCTCCTGGATTGCCCGCAGGCTTCGGGATTGGCATTCCCAGTGCAGCATCCCGGGCTGAGCGAGGACTTGGGAGCCTCGTCATTCCCTCAGGGATCCCAGGCACATTCCCGGGCACGCGGTGCCCCTTCCCCTGCAGCATCCAGCCCCTTTTCTCCCCGGAGCTCCCCCAGATCCCAAATAAAAATCCCAACAGCCACCCGCAAAACTCTGGGATGCCCCTTTTCCCCCTTCCCGTGTTGTTCTTTGCTTTCCCCGTGCTGCAGCGGGATCCTATTCCCAAACCTCCCTGGATTAACCCTTCCAAGGGACACGTTCAGAGCCAGAGGGGGCATGGAATGAGCACTTTGGAATGAGCATCCAGGCAGAACGGGAGGAAAATCCCCTCCGCTTCCCTGCGTGCGTGTGCTCTATCCCCGCTCCCGACTCCCAGCGTGCAAAATTCCCTCTATTCCCGCGCATGGAAAAATGCT
>NW_020936508.1:0-478 GCF_003984885.1 Neopelma chrysocephalum
AATGCTGAGTGTGCAAATCCAGGGGCAGCCGCTGCTCTGGGAAGGCCGCGGGATCTTTGGAGGGCGTTTTTTGGGGAATGGGAATTGGGGCAGGGTTGTTGCGGCGCGGGGTCCTTTAAGAAGGAGCCGTGAGGGGTTTGGAGGGTTTCTTTTTTTGCGGAGTTGGCACTTTGGAATGTTAAGGCTGCGGTGGGAATTGCTCTGGGATGTTGAATATTCTTGGATCCCTGAATCCAAGCCCAGAGCCGACTCTCTTAACGGATCCAGCCCTTTTCAGTAACTCCACCTGGATGTGCAGCACCCCAGGGATGGAAAATGCCCTTTTTGCTCCCCCAAAAGGGTTGTTTTGGGCGTGTTCCCCTTCCATCACCTGGAGATTTATCCCCCTGGCTCTCCTGGGGGATAAATGGATTCCAAGCAGGGCTTGGAATAAAAAAAAAAAGCCTCTGGAAATGGGCTGCGAGCGGAGGAATTCCCG
>NW_020936509.1:0-1431 GCF_003984885.1 Neopelma chrysocephalum
GACTTCAGCTCCTCCTTTCCCCATTCCCAGGCTTTCTGAGCCTTGGGGAAAGGTCCTCAGGGATGGAGGGAAGAGCAGATCCACCCTCCATATCCTGCTCTCCAAAGGGAAAAGACCCATCCCACAACTGGGATATTTCAAATTAAAATGGGATTAAACCAGGGAGTTCCAAATTAAAAATCTGGGATAAAAACCTGGATGTGAAGACCATTCCTGGCACTGAAACCTCATGGGTTGAACCCCCCCAGGATGTCCCACTTTCCCAGATTTCAGCTCCCCCTTTCCCCATTCCCAGGCTTTCTGAGCCTTGGGGAAAGGTCCTCAGGAATAGAGGGAAGAGCAGATCCCCCCACCCCCATATCCCCCTCTCCAATGGGATGAGACCCATCCCACAACTGGGACATTTCAAATTAAAATGGGATTAAACTGGGGAGTTCCAAATCAAAAATCTGGGATAAAAACCTGGATGTGAAGACGATTCCTGGCACTGAAACCGGATGTCAAAGCCTGGGGAGCTCATGGGCTGAACTCCACCAGGATGTCCCACTTTCCTGGACTTCAGCTCCTCCTTTGCCCGCCCCTGTCCCCATTCCCAGGCTTTCTGAGCCTCGAGGAAAGGCCATGGACACCGAGCTCACCTGGGGGAACGGAAAAGTGGTGAGCAAGGAGCAGCTGATGGATGGGCCAAGCTGCTGCCAGCGATTTCCTGCAGGATAAATCCATTTATCACCCTGGCACGAGGCAGCCGAGGAGCACATCTGTCACCAGCGGGCAGGGGGGACCTGCCCTCCAGCAGAAAACCCCGGGAAAAGTCCTGATTCCTGGGAAGAGCCACCTGTTTGGGGCGGGGGAAGGAGCGGAGCGGTGACGGATTGCGGCCGGTGATGCCCACGGAGCCTCCGAACTCCTCCCGGCCTCGGGATGGGATTTTGGAGCCAGGAACACGAGGGATGCGAGCAGGAGCTGGGGAGGGACGGGGACAGGGACAGGGATGTCACACACCGGGATCTGCCGGGGGATCGGGAGCTCCTGGATTGCCCGCAGGCTTCGGGATTGGCATTCCCAGTGCAGCATCCCGGGCTGAGCGAGGACTTGGGAGCCTCGTCATTCCCTCAGGGATCCCAGGCACATTCCCGGGCACGCGGTGCCCCTTCCCCCTGCAGCATCCAGCCCCTTTTCTCCCCGGAGCTCCCCCAGATCCCAAATAAAAATCCCAACAGCCACCTGCAGAACTCCGGGATGCCCCTTTTGCCCCTTCCCGTGTTGTCCTTTGCTTTCCCCGCGCTGCAGCGGGATCCTATTCCCAAACCTCCCTGGATTAACCCTTCCAAGGGACACGTTCAGAGCCAGAGGGGGCATGGGATGAGCACTTTGGAATGAGCATCCAGGCAGAACGGGAGGAAAATCCCCTCCGCTTCCCTGCCTGCGTGT
>NW_020936510.1:0-563 GCF_003984885.1 Neopelma chrysocephalum
CCCTCCGCTTCCCTGCCTGCGTGTGCTCTGTCCCCGCTCCCGTCTCCGAGCGTGTAAAATTCCCTCTATTCCCGCGCATGGAAAAATGCTGAGTGTGCAAATCCAAGCGCAGCCGCTGCTCTGGGAAGGCCGCGGGATCTTTGGAGGGCGTTTTTTGGGGAATGGGAATTGGGGCAGGGTTGTTGCGGCGCGGGGTCCTTTAAGAAGGAGCCGTGAGGGGTTTGGGGGGTTTCTTTTTTTGCGGAGTTGGCACTTTGGAATGTTAAGGCTGCGGTGGGAATTGCTCTGGGATGTTGAATATTCTTGGATCCCTGAATCCAAGCCCAGAGCCGACTCTCTTCACGGATCCAGCCCTTTCCAGTAACTCCACCTGGATGTGCAGCACCCCAGGGATGGAAAATGCCCTTTTTGCTCCCCCAAAAGGGTTGTTTTGGGCGTGTTCCCCTTCCATCACCTGGAGATTTATCCCCCTGGCTCTCCTGGGGGATAAATGGATTCCAAGCAGGGCTTGGAATAAAAAAAAAAAAGCCTCTGGAAATGGGCTGCGAGCGGAGGAATTCCCG
>NW_020936511.1:0-484 GCF_003984885.1 Neopelma chrysocephalum
CACCCTGGAATTTCCCAGTTTGGATAGAACTGGAGTGTCTTTTATGGAAGCACCACAGATCCCTAAGAGCCCAGAAAGAGTGGAAATACATCCCCCAGCACCCCCAAAACAGGGAAGGGTTGAGTGCGGAATGACCCAAACCCCCGTGGCTGCTCCAGAGCATCCCAAGGGCATCCCAAGAACTTCTCAGTCCTGGGAGTGGAGAGGAAACGTGGGAGCAGGGAGGGGTAGGACATTCCCAGGACATTCCTACTCCCGAGGCCAATGTTCAAGACATTGGTATTTTTTCACTATCCAACCCTTTTTCCCTGGAAAACAGGACAACTACACACAAGGTGCAGCTGGGCACCCTGGAATTTCCCAGTTTGGATGGAGTTGGAGTGTCTTTTATGGAAGCACTACAGATCCCTAAGAGCCCAAAAAGAGTGGAAATACATCCCCCAGCACCCCCAAAACAGGGAAGGGTTGAGTGGGGAATGAGCCA
>NW_020936512.1:0-2584 GCF_003984885.1 Neopelma chrysocephalum
AAAGGTTCAAGTGGATTCCTCAGCCCAAATAAAACGGAGAATCTCCATTGAGAGGAGACTTTTCATGTGGAGTTTTATGGAGTGCGGGAGGGGAAGAAACATGGGAATGGGAGGGAGTATGGAGCAGGTCAATAGGAAATCAGTGGCATGGCCTGACATTCCTGGTGATCCTTCAGTCTCAGCCCATGGGATGTGGTCTAGTGGTCACAGACAACTCTAGAGCAACCCTGGTGTCCCTGCCCATGGCAGGGGGTTGGAAGGAGATGATCCTCCAGGTCCCTCCCAACTCAAAACATTCCATGATTCCAGCCCAGTCAGGAGCCACTTCTGCACCACAGCCAAAAATACAAAAATACGGAGTCTGAGGTTAAAACGTGTTCATCCTGCAGCCTGTGGAAGAGACACCTTTCCATCTTGGAATGGATGGAGAGGACCCACATCCCTGGTGTCCCTGCCCACGGCAAGGTGTTGGAAGAAGATAATCCTCTAGGTCCCTTCCAACCCAAAGCATTCCATGATTCCAGCACAGTCAGGAGCCATTTCCACACCTCAGCAGAAAATACGGAGTCTGAGGTTAAAACATGTTCATCCTGCAGCCTGTGGAAGAGAGACTTTTCCATCTTGGATGGCTTGGGAGGATGTTGCCCAACCCCACAGAGTCGATCCCTTCAGTCACTGCCCGAAGCAGGAGACCCCGACAGCGATGTCATAGAATCATGGAATCATGGAATGCTTTGAGTTGGATGGGACTCAAAGATCATTCAGTGCCATCCCCTATCATGGGCAGGGACACCTTCCACTATCCCAGGTTACTCCAAACCCCTTCCAATCTGGCCTTGGACACTTCCAGGGATGTGGCAGCCACAATGTCTCCGGGAATTCCATCCCAGTCCCTTCCCCACCCTCCTAGCCAAGAATTCCTTCCCAATATCCCAACTAACCCTCTGGCAGTGGGAAGCCATTCCCTGTGTCCTGTCCCTCCATTTCTTGTTCCCAGTCCCTCTCCAGCTCTCCTGGAGCCCCTTTAGGCCCTGGAAGGACCTCTCAGGTCTCCCTGGAGCCTTCCCTTCTCCAGGTGAACCCCCCCAGCTCTCCCAGTCTGGCTCCAGAGGGGCTCCAGCTCTTAGATCATCTCCATGGCCTCCTCTGGATTCATTCCAACAGCTCCACACCTTTCCTGTGTTGAGGTATCTGGAGCTGGATGCAGAATTCCAGGTGAGGAGCAGAGCAGAGCATGTCACCACACCTTCTCACCTCAGGTCCCTGGAGACCATCAGATCTGTCCTCTACTCCGTTTTTTACCTTCCCAAAAAACTAGATCGCCATTTTACGTGTCTACAATCCTAAAAAAAGTCTAATGTTGACCACGGAAAACAATTCCCTGGCATTACAGGGCAAACCTTGTCCATGCAGTGGTGCTTTTCCAAGGCTGACCATGGATTTTCTCATCCTGGGCTTTCCCCGTGTCACAACTTCAGCTGAACTTCTCAAACACACCAAAGCCTTTGGAAACAAAACCTTTCCCAGAACAAAATCGAACTCTCCAACCACCACATGGAATCATGGAATTGTTGAATCATTAAGGCCAGAAAAGGCCTCCAAGATCATCAAGTCCAACCTTCAACCCAATGCCCCCATGTCCACCTGACCATGTCTCAAAGTGCCACCTGCAGGGGTGGTGACCCCCCCACTGCCCTGGGCAGCCCCTTCCAATGCCTTACAACCCTTTCCAGGGAGGAATTTTCCCTGATATCCAAATTAAACCTCCCCTGGCACAACTTGAGGCCGTCTTGTCCTATCACAGAGAGTAGATATCAGCTCCCACCTCACCACAACCTCCTGTCAGGGAGTTTTGGAGAGTGAGAATGTCCCCCCTGAGCCTCCTTTTCTCCAGGCTGAGCCCACCCCAGCTCCCTCAGCTGTTCCTCGTGCTCCAGCCCCTTCCCCAGCTCTGTTCCCTTCCCTGGACACGCTCCAGCCCCTCAATGTCCTTCCTGTCCTGAGAGGCCCAAAACTGCCCCCCAGGAGTTGAGGTGTGGCCTCACCAGTGCCAAGTCGCGATGTCTGGGAATTCCAGATGTAATATCTTGGAAAAAAAAGTCCATGCCTGAAACAAAGACTGCTGGATGCTCCCTGTCCCAGCTGAGGGATGATGGGACACCAGTGACATGAGGACAACACAAATCCCTGCAGGATCCCCGTGGCTGAGGTGCAACCCTACAATAACAAAACACCTCCCAACTCTCCCTCTGGATGGCAAGTCCAACCATCATTGTGAGGAGCCACGTTGGAGTTGATTTCTTTGAGGGTCAAAAACCCACCCCCGTGACCAACTTTTCCAAGGCCTTGGATATCACAATTTCCCTGTCCTGCAGGAACATTCTCTGCAGCCGTGGTGGTTGTGGGTAAACTCTTTGGGATTCCAATCCCTCCGGGAAAAAGACAAGACTCCTGTTTGTTCTTCACAAATGACACTTTATTCAACAAAACTCCTGGATTTAAACATCTCCCCCCGGAGGCTCAACCACAACCCTCCACAGGCTCCTCCGGTGCTTAATTATCCTCCCTCCCCTAATTGTGTTTA
>NW_020936513.1:0-2361 GCF_003984885.1 Neopelma chrysocephalum
GCATCTCCATTGAGAGGAGACTTTTCACGTGGAGTTTTATGGAGTGCAGGAGGGGAAGAAACATGGGAATGGGAGGGAGTATGGAGCAGCTCAATAAGAAATCGGTGGCACGGCCTGATATTCCTGATGATCCTTCAGCCTCAGCCCATGGGATGTGGTCCAGAAGTCACAGACAACTCTAGAGCAACCCTGGTGTGCCTGCCCATGGCAGGGGGTTGGAAGGAGATGATCCTCCAGGTCCCTCCCAACCCAAAACATTCCATGATTCCAGCACGGTCAGGAGCCACTTCTGCACCACAGCCAAAAATACAAAAATACGGAGTCTGAGGTTAAAACATGTTCATCCTGCAGCCTGTGGAAGAGAGACCTTTCCATCTTGGAATGGATGGAGAGGACCCACATCCCTGGTGTCCCTGCCCATGGCAAGGCGTTGGAAGAAGATAATCCTCTAGGTCCCTTCCTACCCAAAGCATTCCATGATTCCAGCACAGTCAGGAGCCACTTCCGCACCTCAGCCGAAAATACGGAGTCTGAGGTTAAAATATGTTCGTCCTGCAGCCTGTGGAAGAGAGACTTTTCCATCTTGGATGGCTTGGGAGGACATTGCCCAACCCCACAGAGTCAATCCCTTCAGTCACTGCCCGAAGCAGGAGACTCTGACAGCGATGTCATAGAATCATGGAATCACGGAATGCTTTGGGTTGGATGGGACTCAAAGATCATTCAGTGCCATCCCCTGCCATGGGCAGGGACACCTTCCACTAGCCCAGGTTACTCCAAACCCCTTCCAACCCGGCCTTGGACACTTCCAAGGATAGGGCAGCCACAATGTCTCCGGGAATTTCATCCCAGTCCCTTCCCCACCCTCCCAGCCAAGAATTCCTTCCCAAGATCCCATCTAACCCTCTGGCAGTAGGAAGCCATTCCCTGTGTCCTGTCCCTCCATTTCTTGTTCCCAGTTCCTCTCCAGCTCTCCTGGAGCCCCTTTAGGCCCTGGAAGGGCCTCTCAGGTCTCCCTGGAGCCTTCCCTTCTCCAGGTGAACCCCCCCAGCTCTCCCAGTCTGGCTCCAGAGGGGCTCCAGCTCTTGGATCATCTCCATGGCCTCCTCTGGACTCATTCCAACAGCTCCACATCTTTTCTGTGTTGAGGTATCTGGAGCTGGATGCAGAATTCCAGGTGAGGAGCAGAGCAGAGAGTGTCACCACACCTTCTCACCTCAGGTCCCTGGAGACCATCAGATCTGTCCTCTACTGCCTTTTTTACCTTCCCAAAAAACTAGATCGCCATTTTACGGGTCTACAATCCTAAAAAAAGTCCAATGTTGACCACGGAAAACAATTCCCTGGTATTACACGGCAAACCTTGTCCATGCAGTGGTGGCCTCCAAGATCACCAAGTCCAACCTTCAACCCAATGCCCCCGTGTCCACCTGACCATGTCTCAAAGTGCCACCTCCAGGGGTGGTGACCCTCCCCACAGCCCTGGGCAGCCCGTTCCCATGCCTTACAACCCTTTCCAGGGAGGAATTTTCCCTGATATCCAAATTAAACCTCCCCTGGCACAACTTGAGGCCGTTTCGTCCTATCACGGAGAGTAGATATCAGCTCTCACCTCCTGTCAGGGAGTTTTGGAGAGTGAGAAGGTCCCCCATGAGCCTCCTTTTCTCCAGGATGAACCCACCCCAGATCCCTCAGCTGTTCCTCGTGCTCCAGCCCCTTCCCCAGCTCTGTTCCCATCCCTGGACACACTCCAGCCCCTCAATGTCCTTCCTGTCCTGAGAGGCTCAAAACTGCCCCCCAGGAGTTGAGGTGTGGCCTCACCAGTGCCAAGTCACGATGTCTTGGAATTCCAGACATGATATCTTGGAAAAAAAAGTCCATGCATGAAACAAAGATTGCTGGATGCTCCCTGTCCCAGCTGAGGGATGATGGGACACCAGTGACACGAGGACAACACAAATCCCTGCAGGATCCCCATGGCTGAGGTGCAACCCTACAATAACAAAACACCTCCCAACTCTCCCTCTGGATGGCAAGTCCAACCATCATTGTGAGGAGCCACGTTGGAGTTTCTTTCTTTGAGGGTCAAAAACCCGCCCCTGTGACCAACTTTTCCAAGGCCTTGGATAATCACAATTTCCCTGTCCTGCAGGAACGTTCTCTGCAGCCATGGCAGTTGTGGGTAAACTCTTTGGGATTCCAAACCCTCCAGGAAAAAGACAAGACTCCTGTTTGTTCTTCACAAATGACACTTTATTAAACAAAACTCCTGGATTTAAACATCTCCCCCCGGAGGCTCAACCACAACCCTCCGCAGGCTCCTCCGGTGCTTAATTATCCTCCCTCCCCTAATTGTGTTTA
>NW_020936514.1:0-407 GCF_003984885.1 Neopelma chrysocephalum
CCAGGGCACATCCCGAGCTCTGGGATGGGATTTACTCTGGGATATTCTGGAGCACATCCTGAGCTCTGGGATGGGATTTACTCTGGGATATTCCGGGGCACACTCAGAGCTCTGGGATGGGATTTACTCTGGGATATTCTGGGGAACACTCAGAGCTCTGGGATGGGATTTAGTCTGGGATATTCCAGGGCACATCCCGAGCTCTGGGATGGGATTTACTCTGGGATATTCCGGGGCACATCTTGAACTCTGGGATGGGATTTACTCTGGGATATTCCGGGGCACACCCAGAACTCTGGGATGGGATTTTCTCTGGGATATTCTGGAGCACATCCCGAGCTCTGGGATGGGATTTACTCTGGGATATTCCGGAGCACATCCTGAGCTCTGGGATGGGATTTACTCTG
>NW_020936515.1:0-500 GCF_003984885.1 Neopelma chrysocephalum
TCCAGGGCACATCCCGAGCTCTGGGATGGGATTTACTCTGGGATATTACAGGGCACACCCAGAGCTCTGGGATGGGATTTACTCGGAGATATTTTGGGGCACACCCAGAGCTCTGGGATGGGATTCACTCTGGGATATTCCAGGGCACACCCTGAGCTCTGGGATGGGATTTACTCTGGGATATTCCAGGGCACATCCTGAGCTCTGGGATGGGATTTATTCCGGGATATTCTGGGGCACATCCCGAGCTCTGGGATGGGATTTACTCTGGGATATTCTGGGGCACACCCAGAGCTCTGGGATGGGATTTACTCTGGGATATTCCGGAGCACATCCCGAGCTCTGGGATGGGATTTACTCGGGGATATTCTGGGGCACATCCCAAACTCTGGGATGGGATTTAGTCTGGGATATTCCGGAGCACACTCAGAGCTCTGGGATGGGATTTACTCGGGGATATTCCGGAGCACATCCTGAGCTCTGGGATGGGATTTACTCTG
>NW_020936516.1:0-477 GCF_003984885.1 Neopelma chrysocephalum
TGAATCCCCCAGTTGGAAAATTCAGCTCACTTTCAGTGGGATCCCTGAGTTTTCCAGGCTGGATGTGCCCAGAATTCCCTGATATTCTGGTTCTAACAAGCTCTGCTCCAGAATCAAGGGAATATCAGTGCTAATGAGGCCCTTTTTTCCAGGAATGCTGTTGAAGGACACAACACTCTGCTGAAAGCGGAGCTGTGGCCTCTCCTCCCAGCATTCCTGAGCAGGGTTTCCTACCTGGAGGAATTCTGTATGGGAATTTTCCATCTATTCCTTCCCAAGGGGATTCAGGCACCACTTTCAGGATGTTTTCCTGGTTGGAGCAAATTGTTGTATGACACCATATATTCCCTTAGTCCTGCAGAAGAGCTTATTAGACATAGGGAGTCAGGGAATTCTGGGCACATCCAGCATGGAAAACTCAGGGATCCCGCTGAAAGTGAGCTGAATTTTCCAACTGTGGGATTCAGGCACCACTTT
>NW_020936517.1:0-647 GCF_003984885.1 Neopelma chrysocephalum
TGAATCCCCCAGTTGGAAAATTCAGCTCACTTTCAGTGGGATCCCTGGGTTTTCCGGGCTGGATGTGCCCAGAATTCCCTGATGTTCTGGTTCTAACAAACTCTGCCCCAGGATTAAGGGAATATATGTGGTGTCATCCAACAATTTGCTCCAAGCAGAAAAACATCCTGAAAGTGGTGCCTGAATCCCACAGTTGGAAAATTCAGCTCACTTTCAGCGGGATCCCTGAGTTTTCCATGCTGGATGTGCCCAGAATTCCCTGACTCCCTATGTCTAATAAGCTCTTCTGCAGGACTAAGGGAATATATGGTGTCATACAACAATTTGCTCCAACCAGGAAAACATCCTGAAAGTGGTGCCTGAATCCCCTTGGGAAGGAATAGATGGAAAATTCCCATACAGAATTCCTCCAGGTAGGAAACCCTGCTCAGGAATGCTGGGAGGAGAGGCCACAGCTCCGCTTTCAGCAGAGTGTTGTGTCCTTCAACAGCATTCCTGGAAAAAAGGGCCTCATTAGCACTGATATTCCCTTGATTCTGGAGCAGAGCTTGTTAGAACCAGAATATCAGGGAATTCTGGGCACATCCAGCCTGGAAAACTCAGGGATCCCACTGAAAGTGAGCTGAATTTTCCAACTGGGGGATTCA
>NW_020936518.1:0-657 GCF_003984885.1 Neopelma chrysocephalum
ACTTGCATTCAGGAATTTCCTAAAGAGATCCAAAGGAAGTTTATCCAGGGAAAACAAGCCTATAATTTTTAAGCAATAGCCTTTAAATTTACAACATAATCCCTCTCCTCCTCAGCCCTTAATTCACCCACAAACTGGATTATTTATTCCCACCCACTCCCAGATTTCCCAGGTTTCCTAAACTTGGAGCCTCTTCCCATTTATTCCCCCAGCAAACAAACACCACAGGGATTTTTTTCCCAACACTCCATCCATGGAAAATTCCTCAAATTCTGTTCCACAGAAATGTCAGAGTATTTTTTTCAAGCTTTTTTCTGTTATTTTTTAATTTTAAAGGTGAAGAAACCACCAAGTTCTGCCACAAATTCTGGGCAACCCACAGCATTTTCCCTACTTGCATTCAGGAATTTCCTAAAGAGATCCAAAGGAAGTTTATCCAGGGAAAACAAGCCTATAATTTTTAAGCAATAGCCTTTAAATTTACAACATAATCCCTCTCCTCCTCAGCCCTTAATTCACCCACAAACTGGATTATTTATTCCCACCCACTCCCAGATTTCCCAGGTTTCCTAAACTTGGAGCCTCTTCCCATTTATTCCCCCAGCAAACAAACACCACAGGGATTTTTTTCCCAACACTCCATCCATGGAAAATTCC
>NW_020936519.1:0-1127 GCF_003984885.1 Neopelma chrysocephalum
CGGTGGTGAAATGGGGTTATTTGTTGGCTGGTTGGCAGTGGCACAGCCCTGGGATGGGAGAGCAGCAGGGCAAGGGGGGGAACGAGGCTGCAGTGGGACTGTGGCTTCCAGGGGAGGGAAGTGGCCACGACCTTGTTTTGTGAAAGAGGGGAGAGCTGCCACTGCTCGGGGGCTGACGCAGGGCTGGAGAAGGTTTTGATCTCTCAGCGCTGCCTGAAACAAAGTGGACTCTCTAGAAGCCACCCTAAGCCTTGTTCTCCTCAGGAAGGATCCTTCCCAGCCGTGTCCTGAGCTGCTACTTGTGTTTTTTGCAGGGATGTAATTTTTTGCTGTGAAATCAGCACATTGTTCTGTTCTTTCCATTGTGTGCCAGCCTCGAGTGTGGATTTTCATTTATCTGAATAAGCACAAAACCACAGTGACACAATCCAGGGCTGGACAGACAGGGGCTGTCACAAAAACACAGGCCTCTGTTTGAAGGAGCACAGGTCACCTCCTGATCTCACCTTCCCCTCTGACAAACCCCTGGAGTGCTCTGCCCTGCCTGAGTTCCTTTCTCTCTGTTTGCCTTTACCTCTCTTGCTCTGTTTCTCTTCTCCAGGCTGAAAAGCCCCAACTTTCCCATCCTGGGTAGAGAAACAGAGCAAGAGAGGTAAAGGCAAACAGAGAGAAAGGAACTCAGGCAGGGCAGAGCACTCCAGAGGTTTGTCAGAGGGGAAGGTGAGATCAGGAGATGATCTGTGCTCCTTCAAACAGAGGCCTGTGTTTTTGTGACAGCCCCTGTCTGTCCAGCCCTGGATTGTGTCACTGTGGTTTTGTGCTTATTCAGATAAATGAAAATCCACACTCGAGGCTGGCACACAATGGAAAGAACAGAACAATGTGCTGATTTCACAGCAAAAAATTACATCCCTGCAAAAAACACAAGTAGCAGCTCAGGACACGGCTGGGAAGGATCCTTCCTGAGGAGAACAAGGCTTAGGGTGGCTTCTAGAGAGTCCACTTTGTTTCAGGCAGCGCTGAGAGATCAAAACCTTCTCCAGCCCTGCGTCAGCCCCCGAGCAGTGGCAGCTCTCCCCTCTTTCACAAAACAAGGTCGTGGCCACTTCCCTCCCCTGGAAGCCACA
>NW_020936520.1:0-694 GCF_003984885.1 Neopelma chrysocephalum
GCTGTGCCACTGCCAACCAGCCAACAAATAACCCCATTTCACCACCGTGTTTCCCATTCCTCCCTCGTGTTAACACCTCCCCATTGCCTGAGTGATCCTTGCACGCCCCAAACTCATGTTATTGTTCTGCCTCTGCTTTGACACCTTGTTGGAGGGGCTGTGTTGATGGGTTGCAGGTGCCCCTGGCTCTGGAACCGGCCAACAACCCACTCACAAATTTGCTCCACTTGTTAATATTGAAATCATATGGCCAATGCCTCCCTAAATTGGTTCAGGCTTGAGGTACTGCTGCTTCACAGTAGGGAGGGTGTTACAACAAGGCTTTCTGCAGGCACTGCTATTTATGGTAAACACTCCACACTGTTGAAATAACATAAAATTTTGAGATAAACCCATTCTAACAAAGGAAATGTTAAAGTGCCACCGACTCTGCTTTACAGCTCCACACCAAGTTGTGCTGCAGCTGCCTCAGAGGGTCCCAGATTTAACACAGGGCTGAGCTCCACACGTGCTGTGCTTGTGAGTGCAGAGGACTCGAGGAAATTCCTTTATTTTCTGGCTTTGTCTGGTTACAAAGGTGTCCAGACAGTATCAGGTAGGGCTCTGTCCCTGATGTTTGCGGCACTGTGAGCTCTGTGGGTCCCAGACTGCAGAGAGTGGTGGACACATTTTGCAAGGTAAAGATCACTGTAGG
>NW_020936521.1:0-374 GCF_003984885.1 Neopelma chrysocephalum
CTGCAGAGAGTGGTGGACACATTTTGCAAGGTAAAGATCACTGTAGGTTCTGAAGATTCTCTGCTTACCAAGCCTGGGAGGGCAGATGAGAATATCTGCTGGTACTCCTTCATTTACTAAGCAGAAGAGAGAGAAAAACCCTATTTAAACTCTAAGCTTGGGCTGATTTTTTATATGGATTGTCTAAAGAAAGGGTGAAGCTGGTTTTCGCCTTCCCACACAACTTATTTCATTCAGAATTTGATTACAGGTGCTAATATGATCCATGGGAGTTCATCCACCATCAGAATAAAATCAAAGAAAACACATTATCCCAAATATTCCTGATGTGGCTTCCAGGGGAGGGAAGTGGCCACGACCTTGTTTTGTGAAAG
>NW_020936522.1:0-694 GCF_003984885.1 Neopelma chrysocephalum
CCTACAGTGATCTTTACCTTGCAAAATGTGTCCACCACTCTCTGCAGTCTGGGACCCACAGAGCTCACAGTGCCGCAAACATCAGGGACAGAGCCCTACCTGATACTGTCTGGACACCTTTGTAACCAGACAAAGCCAGAAAATAAAGGAATTTCCTCGAGTCCTCTGCACTCACAAGCACAGCACGTGTGGAGCTCAGCCCTGTGTTAAATCTGGGACCCTCTGAGGCAGCTGCAGCACAACTTGGTGTGGAGCTGTAAAGCAGAGTCGGTGGCACTTTAACATTTCCTTTGTTAGAATGGGTTTATCTCAAAATTTTATGTTATTTCAACAGTGTGGAGTGTTTACCATAAATAGCAGTGCCTGCAGAAAGCCTTGTTGTAACACCCTCCCTACTGTGAAGCAGCAGTACCTCAAGCCTGAACCAATTTAGGGAGGCATTGGCCATATGATTTCAATATTAACAAGTGGAGCAAATTTGTGAGTGGGTTGTTGGCCGGTTCCAGAGCCAGGGGCACCTGCAACCCATCAACACAGCCCCTCCAACAAGGTGTCAAAGCAGAGGCAGAACAATAACAGGAGTTTGGGGCGTGCAAGGATCACTCAGGCAATGGGGAGGTGTTAACACGAGGGAGGAATGGGAAACACGGTGGTGAAATGGGGTTATTTGTTGGCTGGTTGGCAGTGGCACAGC
>NW_020936523.1:0-1224 GCF_003984885.1 Neopelma chrysocephalum
TTCTCTCCTGAAATTCTGAAATTCTCTCCTGAAATTCTGAAATTCTCCCCTGAAATTCTGAAATTCTCTCCTGAAATTCTGAAATTCTCTCCTGAAATTCTGAAATACTCTCCTGGCAAGGAGAGGAGGGAACTGGGAGTGCTGGAGCAGCAGCCACGACCCAGCCCTGCCTTTGACTGTAGAATATCAAAGGATGAGAAAACCCAGTGACCTGCAAGGGGAGCTCTGTTGGCAGAGCCACAGCAGCAGGGTAATAATGGGTCCAGAGCTGTTTGCTTTGGAGATTCACCCAAGAAACCTCCCAGAGAACCACAGCTGGTGTGTGTTCATTGAGGGATTTGCTTTCATTTTTACTTTTTTTGGCAGAAAAAAGGGTTGGGGATCCCTCCTCCAGGGGCTGCACCCCAAATGAGTGACCCTGGCACAGCCCCTCAACACCCCCCCAGATGCTGGAGAGCATCTCCACCCCTTCCCAAGCTTCAGGAGCTTCCCAGCCTCTGTTCTCACCTCAATGGTGATAAATCTCCTAAAAATACCACTTGAGCTCCCCGAAATATGTGCTGGATGATTGGAAGAGCTTTGCCCCTCAGTTCCCTGCCCCATCCCTGTGCTGGATGTGTGGAAGAAAACAGCAACAGAGCCAAAAGCCACAATGATTTTCTGCAGAGATTTCCTCTGTCTTGCACTTGTGATACATCAGATTCCCTTATCAGAGCCACTGGTTGAATTAGAATATCCTTTATTGCAGCCTATCAATCAGGTTCCATCATGTGCAATCCCTGTTACTGATAACGTGCTTTTCCTCCAGCAAATGCTATAAAAGAGGGGAGGGGGGAATAAAAAAGAGGGAGAATTGCTCGAGGGGGGTGTTAATCAAGAGGTTTGTCCTCCAAAACTCGACAGAAACAACAGAATATTTTGCAGTCTGCGGGAAACTGCCGAGAGAATTGAGGGGAGGACTGAAAAAAAAACCAAAAAAACTTCAAAAAAATCAGCTCTTCAAAAGGCAGATGATGAAATTATTTCATCTCCCCGCGTGGCTTTGATAAACAGTCGCCTCTGCGAGTCAGAGGGAAATGTAAAAATAGGATTTGTGGTGTCAGGGGTGTGGGGTTGGAGAGGAACATCAGCCTGCACCTTCTGGTGGGAGGTGTCCCTGTCCCTGGCAGGGGGTGGGATGAGATGATCCTTAAGGCACCTTCTATGAGAAATAAAAATACCTTC
>NW_020936524.1:0-1145 GCF_003984885.1 Neopelma chrysocephalum
TCCTGAAATTCTGAAATTCTCTCCTGAAATTCTGAAATTCTCTCCTGGCAGGGAGAGGGGGGACCTGGGAGTGCTGGAGCAGCAGCCCTGCCTTTGACTGTAGGACATCAAAGAATGAGAAAATCCAGTGACCTGCAAGGGGAGCTCTGTTGGCAGAGCCACAGCAGCAGGGTAATAATGGGTCCAGAGCTGTTTGCTTTGGAGATTCACCCAAGAAACCTCCCAGAGAACCACAGCTGGTGTGTGTTCGTTGGTGGATTTGCTTTCATTTTTACTTTTTTTGGCAGAAAAAAGGGTTGGGGATCCCTCCTCCAGGGGCTGCACCCCAAAATGAGTGACCCTGGCACAGCCCCTCAACACCCCCCCAGATGCTGGAGAGCATCTCCACCCCTTCCCAAGCTTCAGGAGCTTCCCAGCCTCTGTTCTCACCTCAATGGTGATAAATCTCCTAAAAATACCACTTGAGCTCCCCGAAATATGTGCTGGATGATTGGAAGAGCTTTGCCCCTCAGTTCCCTGCCCCATCCCCGTGCTGGATGCGTGGAAGAAAACAGCAACAGAGCCAAAAGCCACAATGATTTTCTGCAGAGATTTCCTCTGTCTTGCACTTGTGATACATCAGATTCCCTTATCAGAGCCACTGGTTGAATTAGAATATCCTTTATTATAGCCTATCAATCAGGTTCCATCATGTGCAATCCCTGTTACTGATAACGTGCTTTTCCTCCAGCAAATGCCATAAAAGAGGGGAGGGGGGAATAAAAAAGAGGGAGAATTGCTCGAGGGGGGTGTTAATCAAGAGGTTTGTCCTCCAAAACTCGACAGAAACAACAGAATATTTCGCAGTCTGCGGGAAACTGCCGAGAGAATTGAGGGGAGGACTGAAAAAAAACCAAAAAAACTTCAAAAAAATCAGCTCTTCAAAAGGCAGATGATGAAATTATTTCATCTCCCCGCGTGGCTTTGATAAACAGTCGCCTCTGCGAGTCAGAGGGAAATGTAAAAATAGGATTTGTGGTGTCAGGGGTGTGGGGTTGGAGAGGAACATCAGCCTGCACCTTCTGGTGGGAGGTGTCCCTGCCCCTGGCAGGGGGTGGAATGAGATGATCCTTAAGGCACCTTCTATGAGAAATAAAAATACCTTC
>NW_020936525.1:0-436 GCF_003984885.1 Neopelma chrysocephalum
CCTTCCCACAGCAAATCCTTCCTCCCCGTGCTCAACAAACCCCCCCACACAACCCCTTCCACCCCACGTGGGTCACTCTGCACTCTCAACACCCACATTTTCAGCAGCTCCTGGAAATTAAAGGTCAGCTCAGCAAAGTCCTCGGGTGGCACCGACTTCAGTCAGTCTTCAGTCTCTACCCACACACCCCAATGTGACCCCTGGGCACAAACCAAGCACAATCAACCCTCAGGAAAGGTGTCCAAGCTAAGGCTGGATATCACAAGGCCACGTGGGAGGGAAGGAAAAGTGCTGTGACTTCTCATCTTCCTCCTGTGCCTTCCCCAGAGTAAACCCCCCCCCCCGGAACACACACAAACACCCTGCATCGAGCTCTGGGTGCTCTTCCAGCACAACAAACCCCCTTCCCACAGCAAATCCTTCCTCCCCGTGCTCA
>NW_020936526.1:0-716 GCF_003984885.1 Neopelma chrysocephalum
CCAACTATTCTCCATCTCCTTCCACTTAAACCCTACAAATCCAACACTACTCCCATCTATTCTACATCCTCTTCCACTTCCTAAACACTACAAATCCAACACATTTATTCTCCATCCTCTTCCACTTAAACCCTACAAATCCAACACTGCTCCCAACTATTCTCCATGTCCTTCCACTTCCTAAACCCTACAAATCCAACACTGCTCCAAACTGTTCTCCATCTCTTTCCCCACCAACTGCTTTCCCTTTTTAGGGATTTTTAATGTTTTATGTGCCTGAGCTTGGGAAAAATCCCTCTGCCAGTCCCTGCAGGTGGACTCTTCTCTGGGAACAGCTTCCCCTCTGTTTTCTTAACCTTGGAATTTACTCTTATCTGTGTCAGGGTTTCATTTCCTCTCTGCCTCCTCCGATTTCACTCCATGCAGGATATTTAGCATATAAATGAACTCACTGGAATATCTGCAGGAGCCTCCTGCCCATCCTCCCACTTAAAAAAACCCACTCAGTGTTGTGTTGGAAAATGTCATTTATTAGTTCATTCCCCAGGATCCACATTTTGGGTGAGTCTGTTGGATAGGATTTATTTTTATGGTTTTGTTTTTTTTTTGGCTGGGGTGGTTTTGGCATCACTGGCTTTCCATCCCAACCACCACCAAGGCAGTGAAAGATGAATTTTGTGGATTAAACTCCTCATCCATCCCTATTTTAATAGCAG
>NW_020936527.1:0-558 GCF_003984885.1 Neopelma chrysocephalum
CTCCATCTCCTTCCACTTCCTAAACCCTACAAATCCAACACTGCTCCAAACTGTTCTCCATCTCTTTCCCCACCAACTGCTTTCCCTTTTTAGGGATTTTTAATGTTTTATGTGCCTGAGCTTGGGAAAAATCCCTCTGCCAGTCCCTGCAGGTGGACTCTTCTCTGGGAACAGCTTCCCCTCTGTTTTCTTAACCTTGGAATTCACTCTTATCTGTGTCAGGGTTTCATTTCCTCTCTGCCTCCTCCGATTTCACTCCATGCAGGATATTTAGCATATAAATGAACTCACTGGAATATCTGCAGGAGCCTCCTGCCCATCCTCCCACTTAAAAAACCCACTCAGTGTTGTGTTGGAAAATGTCATTTATTAGTTCATTCCCCAGGATCCACATTTTGGGTGAGTCTGTTGGATAGGATTTATTTTTATGTTTTTTGTTTTTTTTTTTTTGGTTGGGGTGGTTTTGGCATCGCTGGCTTTCCATCCCAAACACCACCAAGGCAGTGAAAGTTGAATTTTGTGGATTAAACTCCTCATCCATCCCTATTTTAATAGCAG
>NW_020936528.1:0-1489 GCF_003984885.1 Neopelma chrysocephalum
TTGGTTTTTGTGGCAGCAGGAAGAAAGGAATCGAGCTTTCCATTTCTCCACAGCCTGGATCCCTTTATTTTTCAGCTGCTGGGGACAAAAATGTCCTGTCTCCACTGATCCGTGCTGTGGAAATAGGGAAAACACAAGGTGAAGCTTTCTAGAATGCTCCTTTCCTTTCTCCAGGATGGTGGGAGGTTTCCCATTTACTCAGGAGAGGTCTTGGGGCCTCCACAGCAATTAATCCTGTTTGCACTTCATTATATTTTGTCTCATCAGTAGTTCATCTGCAAGTCCCAGGAGAGTGTTTGCACCAGATTAGGCTCGGTGAAGACTCATCAAGGTGCTGTTTGCTGGGTTTGATTAGTTCAGAGGCAAAAGGGCCATTTTTAGTGGTGCTTGGAGGGCTGTTTTCTCCCTCTCCCTTGTATTTGGGATATTTATTGCTGGGCTGTGCTGCCAGTTGTGTTGCTGGCTGAGGCTCTGGGTTCTGAATCACACCCTGCCTGTGGTCCTGCTGCATCTCCAGCAGATGTGGTTAAATCTCATCCTGCTTTTGCTGTGTCCTGCACTGAGACATTCACCTGCAGGGCTGGTGTCATTCCCTGCTCACAAAAAATGGGAGAAAAGCAAATTCTGTGGGCTTCAGGAAAAGAAATTAAATGGGAGCACAGAATCACGGAATGGGGTGGGTTGGGAAGGACCTTCAGGAAAGGAGAGTGACTTTTTACCCAGCAGACACTGATGGGACAAGGGGAGTGGTTTTAGATTGAGAGAGAGGAGGTTTAGGTGGATATTGGGAAGGAATTCCTGGCTGGGAGGGTGGGGAGGCCCTGGCACAGGTTGCCCAGAGAAGCTGTGGCTGCCTCTGGATCCCTGGAAGTGTCCAAGGGCAGGTTGGGCTTGAGGCAAAGGACTCCTTTTGGTAAAGGATCAGGAATTAGACTGGGGTACAAATATATTGATTGGCTTGTTTTATAGATTTTGGGTTTATTTTCATTCAGTTCTTTTGAAAGGTGAATCCCACTGAAAATCCAGCTCAGTTCCATGAACCTGGGGTTCAAATGCAGTGTCATTTATTTCACAGTCATTCAGGTGCTGGGCTTTGAGGGGGTCTCTGGTCCAACCTCTGCTTAAATCTCCCTGATGTTTTTGGTTATGAACGTCCACAACATTTTTCACTATATTCAGAAGCACTGTTTATTCCCAGGACCACAGAGAAATGTGCTAATGAGGGTTTGCATCATGCATTTTATATACATGGCATTTTCTGTTTACAGATTTGGGATGATTTCCATTCAGCCCATTACCAGTAGCCTGGGAATCACTTCTTAAACCCTACAAATCCAACACTGCTCCCATCTATTCTACATCCTCTTCCACTTCCTAAACCCTACAAATCCAACATATTTATTCTCCATCTTCTTCCTCTTCCTAAACCCTACAAATCCAACACTGCTCCCAACTATTCTCCATCTCCTTCCACTTAAACCCTACAAAT
>NW_020936529.1:0-1467 GCF_003984885.1 Neopelma chrysocephalum
TTGGTTTTTGTGGCAGCAGGAAGAAAGGAATCGAGCTTTCCATTTCTTCACAGCCTGGATCCCTTTATTTTTCAGCTGCTGGTGACAAAAATGTCCTGTCTCCACTGATCTGTGCTGTGGAAATAGGGAAAACACAAGGTGAGGCTTTCTAGAATGCTCCTTTCCTTTCTCCAGGATGGTGGGAGGTTTCCCATTTGCTCAGGAGAGGTCTTGGGGCCTCCACAGCAATTAATCCTGTTTGCACTTCATTATATTTTGTCTCATCAGTAGTTCATCTGCAAGTCCCAGGAGAGTGTTTGCACCAGATTAGGCTCAGTTAAGACTCATCAAGGTGCTGTTTGCTGGGTTTGATTAGTTCAGAGGCAAAAGGGCCATTTTTAGTGGTGCTTGGAGGGCTGTTTTCTCCCTCTCCCTTGTATTTGGGATATTTATTGCTGGGCTGTGCTGCCAGTTGTGTTGCTGGCTGAGGCTCTGGGTTCTGAATCACACCCTGCCTGTGGTCCTGCTGCATTTCCAGCAGATGTGGTTAAATCTCATCCTGCTTTTGCTGTGCCCTGCACTGAGACATTCACCTGCAGGGCTGGTGTCATTCCCTGCTCAGAAAATATGGGAGAAAAGCAAATTCTGTGGGCTTCAGGAAAAGAAATTAAATGGGAGCACAGAATCACGGAATGGGGTGGGTTGGGAAGGGCCTTCAGGAAAGGAGAGTGACTTTTTACTCAGCAGACACTGATGGGACAAGGGGAGTGGTTTTAAATTGAGAGAGAGGAGGTTTAGGTGGGATATTGGGAAGGAATTCCTGGCTGGGAGGGTGGGGAGGCCCTGGCACAGGTTGCCCAGAGAAGCTGTGGTTGTCCCTGGATCCCTGGAAGTGTCCAAGGCCAGGTTGGGCTTGAGGCAAAGGACTCCTTTTGGTAAAGGCTCAGGAGTTAGACTGGGGTACAAATATATTGATTGGCTTGTTTTATAGATTTTGGGTTTATTTTCATTCAGTTCTTTTGAAAGGTGAATCCCACTGAAAATCCAGCTCAGTTCCATGAACCTGGGATTCAAATGCAGTGTCATTTATTTCACAGTCATTCAGGTGCTGGGCTTTGAGGGGGTCTCTGGTCCAACCTCTGCTTAAATCTCCCTGATGTTTTTGGTTATGAACGACCACAACATTTTTCACTATATTCAGAAGCACTGTTTATTCCCAGGACCGCAGAGAAATGTGCTAATGAGGGTTTGCATCATACATTTTATATACATGGCATTTTCTGTTTACAGATTTGGGATGATTTCCATTCAGCCCATTACCAGTAGCCTGGGAATCACTTCTTAAACCCTACAAATCCAACACTGCTCCCATCTATTCTCCATCTCCTTCCAATTCCTAAACCTTACAAATCCAACATATTTATTCTCCATCTCCTTCCAATTCCTAAACCCTACAAATCCAACACTGCTCCCAACTATTCTCCATCT
>NW_020936530.1:0-973 GCF_003984885.1 Neopelma chrysocephalum
AGACCCGGGTAAGCATGGAGGAATGTCCTGTTCACCGCCTCACTCTGGCTCCAGGTCGAAGACATGGAGGGGGGAGGATTTTAATGTGTAACAAGCAGCAAAGTGTCAGAAAACAAGCGACAATGAAAACAAAATGCAGCCAGTAACCTTGGGGCTCTGACACTGAGCAAATGTTTATCAGAGGAAGATTCTGCTGGACATCACTGGATAAGAATGAGTTGATGTCACTCTTGGCAAGGGTGGGAGCTCGTTTTTTTCCACACAGAAAACAGCACAACACGGCAAGAGGAAGGAGAGGGATGGGTGGGAAGGAGGGGAGGGGAAAGAAGGAGAGGAAGAGAGTGCTGTTTGTTATAAATTGGGCTAATAAAAATATATTAAAGCATGGCTTGTTTTGTTGGAAGGGGTCTCAGTGCTGGGACATAAATAGACAAAGGTTAAGGATGCTTCAGGGCTCCTCCTACCCTGTGGCTCTGAAGAGCTGTGTACAGATTCCTGACAGCTGTTGCATAATTTGCTTTGACTTGCTCCCAGTGGAGAGTGTACTATAGGCTTATTCCTGTGGGCCTCGTTCAACAAAACAAGCCATGCTTTAATATATTTTTATTAGCCCAATTTATAACAAACAGCACTCTCTTCCTCTCCTTCTTTCCCCTCCCCTCCTTCCCACCCATCCCTCTCCTTCCTCTTGCCGTGTTGTGCTGTTTTCTGTGTGGAAAAAAACGAGCTCCCACCCTTGCCAAGAGTGACATCAACTCATTCTTATCCAGTGATGTCCAGCAGAATCTTCCTCTGATAAACATTTGCTCAGTGTCAGAGCCCCAAGGTTACTGGCTGCATTTTGTTTTCATTGTCGCTTGTTTTCTGACACTTTGCTGCTTGTTACACATTAAAATCCTCCCCCCTCCATGTCTTCGACCTGGAGCCAGAGTGAGGCGGTGAACAGGACATTCCTCCATGCTTACCCGGGTCT
>NW_020936531.1:0-386 GCF_003984885.1 Neopelma chrysocephalum
CTGTTTTGGCTCTGAGTTCTAATAAATCATTTGGCAGTAAAAGATAAGCCTTTCCCCTTTGATGAAATATTTGTTAAGCACGTTCCAGAATATAGGTTTACCTCAAGAGTGACATGTCTTCCTTGTTAAAGACAAGAAAAGGATCAACCCCAATATCAGATACAACTGCTGACTCAGCACAGGAGCAAAACCTTCACATACCCAGTGAGCTGTGTGTTTTGTGGTTACCCAGCTTGGTTTTCTGACCAACACGTTGGGAATTGTGTGTCAGTACTTCTTCCAGGCCCTTGCCATATTTTGTGTAAAAGAGCAGTTAAGTTCTCACTGTGTTACCTGCACACAGGTGTGTCCCAGCAGCGGCTGTTACCTGCACACAGGTGTGTCCC
>NW_020936532.1:0-504 GCF_003984885.1 Neopelma chrysocephalum
CTGTTTTGGCTCTGAGTTCTAATAAATCATTTGGCAGTAAAAGATAAACCTTTCCCCTTTGATGAAATATTTGTTAAGCACGTTCCAGAATATAGGTTTACCTCAAGAGTTACATGTCTTCCTTGTTAAAGACAAGAAAAGGATCAACCCCAATATCAGATACAACTGCTGACTCAGCACAGGAGCAAAACTTTCCCATACCCAGTGACCTGTGTGTTTTGTGGTTACCCAGCTTGGTTTTCTGACCAACACGTTGGGAATTGTGTGTCAGTACTTCTTCCAGGCCCTTGCCATGTTTTGTGTAAAAGAGCAGTTAAGTTCTCACTGTGTTACCTGCACACAGGTGTGTCCCTGCAGCGGGTGTTACCTGCACACAGGTGTGTCCCAGCAGTGGGTGTTACCTGCATACAGGTGTGTCCCGGGAGCGGGTGTTACCTGCACACAGGTGTGTCCCGGGAGCGGGTGTTACCTGCACACAGGTGTGTCCCAGCAGCGGGTGTTACC
>NW_020936533.1:0-572 GCF_003984885.1 Neopelma chrysocephalum
AAACCTCTGGAGTCAAAGCTGCTGCTTCCAGAGGGATTCCCTGTCCCCATTCCTGCCTGCCAGAGGGAGGTCCCCAAATCCATCTGAGGCCAAATCCCTGGATTTTATCATCCCCATCATTGGCACAGGGAGAATAGGATTTGCCTTGGGAATATTTTGGGGTTGGAAAACTCTTGGAAACCTTTGGAGCCAGAGTTGTTGCTTCCAGAGGGATTCCCTGTCCCACATCCATCCCTGCCAGATGCAGGTCCCCAAATCCACTTCTTGGCCACAATTCCTTGGATTTTATCATCACCACCACTGGCACAGGGAGGAGAGGATTTGCCTTGGGAATATTTTGGGTTTGGAAAACTCTTGGAAACTTTCGGAGTCAAAGCTGCTGAATTCCAGAGGGATTTCCCGTCCCACTTACCCATCTGCCAGATGGAGGTTCCCAAATCCACCTGAGCAGACTTCCTGGCCACAATTCCTTGGATTTTATCATCACCACTGTTAGGACAGGGAGGGAAGGATTTGCCTTGGAAGTATTTTGGGGTTGGAAAACCCTTGGAAACCTCTGGAGTCAAAGCTGC
>NW_020936534.1:0-597 GCF_003984885.1 Neopelma chrysocephalum
AAACCTCTGGAGTCAAAGCTGCTGCTTCCAGAGGGATTCCCTGTCCCCATTCCTGCCTGCCAGAGGGAGGTCCCCAAATCCATCTGAGGCCAAATCCCTGGATTTTATCATCCCCATCATTGGCACAGGGAGAATAGGATTTGCCTTGGGAATATTTTGGGGTTGGAAAACTCTTGGAAACCTTTGGAGCCAGAGTTGTTGCTTCCAGAGGGATTCCCTGTCCCACATCCATCCCTGCCAGATGCAGGTCCCCAAATCCACTTCTTGGCCACAATTCCTTGGATTTTATCATCACCACCACTGGCACAGGGAGGAGAGGATTTGCCTTGGGAATATTTTGGGTTTGGAAAACTCTTGGAAACTTTCGGAGTCAAAGCTGCTGAATTCCAGAGGGATTTCCCGTCCCACTTACCCATCTGCCAGATGGAGGTTCCCAAATCCACCTGAGCAGACTTCCTGGCCACAATTCCTTGGATTTTATCATCACCACTGTTAGGACAGGGAGGGAAGGATTTGCCTTGGAAGTATTTTGGGGTTGGAAAACCCTTGGAAACCTCTGGAGTCAAAGCTGCTGCTTCCAGAGGGATTCCCTGTCCC
>NW_020936535.1:0-369 GCF_003984885.1 Neopelma chrysocephalum
ACATTAATGGGATGTGTTTTGGGATATCCTGGATTTTCTCCAGGACTTGTTGGTCTGTGGGAAGCTGAGAATGAAGTGGGAATGGGAATATTCCAGGACATTGAGGCAATAAATATTGGAAGTTTGTGTTGCTGAGAATGGGGTTGACAGTCCTTTCCAAAGGAAATATTCAGGTGGTTAGAAATGATTCTGGAACAATGGATGGGTTGAATTCCCAAAGAGGTTTTTACCTGGAAAATTTGCCCTCAGGCACCTTTAGGAGCTGAGTGTCGGGTAAAGCCTTGGATGTTCTGGAGCATTCCCAACACACCTGGATGTTGGAATATCAGAGTGGAAGGGGAAGGAGCAGTTCTTCAGTGTGATCCCTGT
>NW_020936536.1:0-394 GCF_003984885.1 Neopelma chrysocephalum
TTTGGGATATCCTGGATTTTTCTCCAGGACCTGTTGGTCTGTGGGAAGCTGCTTCTGAGGATGGAATGGGAATATTCCAGGATATTAAGGCAATAAATATTGGGAATTTGTGCTGCTGTGAATGGGGTGGCCAATGATGTTGACAGTCCTTTCCAAAGGAAATATTCAAGTGGTTAGAAATGATTCTGGAACAATGGATGGGTTGAATTCCCAAAGAGGTTTTTGCCTGGAAAATCATCCCAAAGCATCCTGTGATTCCATGGACATTCTGGAGCGTTCCCAACACACCTGGATGTTGGAATATCAGAGGGGAAGGAGCAGTTCTTCAGTGTGGTCCCTGTAGATCCACATTAATGGGATGTGTTTTGGGATATCCTGGATTTTCTCCAGGACT
>NW_020936537.1:0-351 GCF_003984885.1 Neopelma chrysocephalum
GGGATATCCTGGATTTTTCTCCAGGACCTGTTGGTCTGTGGGAAGCTGCTTCTGAGGATGGAATGGGAATATTCCAGGATATTAAGGCAATAAATATTGGGAATTTGTGCTGCTGTGAATGGGGTGGCCAATGATGTTGACAGTCCTTTCCAAAGGAAATATTCAAGTGGTTAGAAATGATTCTGGAACAATGGATGGGTTGAATTCCCAAAGAGGTTTTTGCCTGGAAAATCATCCCAAAGCATCCTGTGATTCCATGGACATTCTGGAGCGTTCCCAACACACCTGGATGTTGGAATATCAGAGGGGAAGGAGCAGTTCTTCAGTGTGGTCCCTGTAGATCCACATTAA
>NW_020936538.1:0-478 GCF_003984885.1 Neopelma chrysocephalum
TGGGGTGGCCAATGATGTTGAAAATCCTTTCCAAAGGAAATGTTCAGATGGTTAGAAATGATTCTGGAACAATGGATGGGTTGAATTCCCAAAGAGGTTTTTGCCTGGAAAATTTGCCCTCAGGCACCTTTAGGAGCTGAGTGTTGGGTAAAGCCTTGGATGTTCTGGAATGTTCCCAACACACCTGGATGTTGGGATATCAGAGGGGAAGGGAAAGGAGCAGTTCTTCAGTGTGGTCCCTGTAGATACACATTAATGGGATGTGTTTTGGGATATCCTGGATTTTCCTCCAGAACCTGCTGGTCTGTGGGAAACTCCTTCTGAGGATGAAGTGGGAATGGGAATGGGAATATTCCAGGACACTAAGGCAATAAATATTGGGAATTTGTGCTGCTGTGAATGGGGTGGCCAATGATGTTGAGAGTCCTTTCCAAAGGAAATATTCAGGTGGTTAGAAATGATTCTGGAACAATGGATG